>NC_133499.1:8642504-8669135 GCF_025370935.1 Choristoneura fumiferana
GCGACGGGGGTTTAAAAATAATTGTCAAGATTTCATATTTCTAAGACTATAGTTTGATTCGTTCTCTGTATTCGACGCTGATATTTTTAAAATTTCGCTACGATTATTAATTAATTTATTACAAATTATTTAAGATGTGCTTATTCTAAAAGGGCATAACTCCAAACCTACCACATAATAGATCCATTACTTTTGTCTAGTCTCTATTAAAAAAAAAACACGTAAATCTGACGTAGAAGTTGTCAAAATTATGACAGCTCCTTTTTCTGGTGAAAAAGGCAAAGGAATCATATCTATTCTGTGGTAGTGTTGGCAAATTCGGATTTTTTGTATGTTTTTAAACATGGGAAATAAATTATAATAAATATTTTCCCATGTTCAGGAGGCAAAACTCTTTCGGTTCCTGTAGTAATTTACAGGTGCTAAAAAAATATCTTGTCAATTGATTTGGCAAAACAACGGTGGATTACGGTTTGGAAACAAAATTTGACCCGCTAGATGGAGCTGTTGTTGGTATGTTATCATAATTTTAATGTACCTAGTGTTTTCGGGCAGGACGTCTGCCGGGGTCCTCTAGTAATATAATAGTTAGTTATTATTAGTACCTACTCACCTACACTCCAGCGATGTATAAAAAGTAAAATGGGGCAACTCTCTCTTTTCATCACGCGGACGATGCATACATCTCTCTCTTATTGTTACATGTTTTTTTGTAATTGTACCCTTTCGCGAGGGTTGATTTATACGTGACAGACAACTACGAGGTGCTTTCGAACTTCGTATGTTGCCGTCCCGCTAATGCTTATGTTTAATACGAGAGGGAGAAGGACGGACGATACGAACTTCGATTTTCTAATTTCGTAGTAGCCCCCGCAGGGGCAAATTAATTGTTGCTGTCTGTGTGTTTTCAAATTGGTGCTCTTTAATTTGAATTCGATGTCAAGATCGAAAATAATACACGCTGAAATTTTGTTAATGCTATTTGTGGAAATTAAAATAAAATTTAAGTTGCAATGTCATGTGTCATAAGATTTTGCAGGTGGTAGGACCTTGTGCAAGGTCCGCCCGGATTGCTACCACCATCTTGCTCGCTAATCCTGCCGTGAAGCAGCAGTGCTTGCACTGTTGTTTCGGCGTGGAGAGTAAGACAGCCGGTGAAATTACTGGCACTTGAGGTATCCCATCTTAGGCCTCTAGGTTGGCAACACATCTGCAATCCCCCTGGTATTGCAGGTGTCTATGGGCGGTGGTGATCTCTTACCATCAGGAGACCCACTTGCTCGTTTGCCATCTAGTCAAATAAAAAAAAAATCCGCCGTGGCCGCTATAGTTGCATTTTAGACGAGAAGCGTTTTAGACGAGTAGCGTTATAGACGAGTTGTATTTTTAGACCAGTTGCGTTTTAGGCGAAAAGCTTTTAGACCAGGCTCCGGTTGCGTTTTAGACCACGCTCCGGTTGCGTTTTAGACCACTTGCTACTTAGACCAGTTGCCTTATAGACCACTTGCTACTTAGACCAGTTGCCTTACCTATAGACCACTGGCTACTTAAACCAGCTGCTTTTTAGACCACATGGTACATAGACCAGTTGCTTTTTAGACGAAGTGAGACTAACCCAATAACATACTAAAAAACAGAATAGAATAAATATTTAAGAGGGCTCTCGTGCAACGAACGTGATTTTTAGCCGTTTTTTGCTAATGTCTAATGCACTCGCACTTGGCAGATTTTATAAACCAATTTCGCCTTGCTTTCAGGTACCTACACCGAATCGTTCAGCTGAAATGAGGTATGTTTGTTTTACCTACAAATATATATGTCCTAAGATAGGACTTAGAGAGCCGGGAACCGACCCTGACATGATCAATGTGGGCATAACAAGTGGGATTCGGGCAGAGAATGAAACCATTTTGAAGAACTAACAAAAGTCCACTAATTGTGGTCAAGATAAAACCAAAACAATACGACACTCGTTCAATGAAATCTTAGAAATGCAACTATCATAACGATTCACAGTAACTCAAGGAAAAGCCTAGTTAATAATAAAGAAACGCGTAACAGTTCCTGAGACTGTCGACTCGGGCCAGACTTCTTTTACAAACTGACAATTGACGATCGCTTTTCCCGCGTTCAGATCTCAGGCTCTGTCAAGCGCGCCACGCATGGCAACACTGGCGTTTCGTAAGTGCTATAAGGCAGCTGTCTCACCGCCGGCGAGGAAACGATTGGCTATCGACTATTTTCTCGCTCAAGAAACGAACAAAAGATATAAGATCCTGTGTGAGTAAAAGAGACACATATATTAATAGTTGATCGCTGGCGGTTCACACTGACGGCGAGAACTCGCTCTTACATCTTTTGTCGCAGCGACAAGAGCTATAAAACTCGCTGAGCTATAAAACTAGCTCAGCGATACTCGCTCAGCGCTGTTAGCTTGGCGGCCGCCCGGCTCGATCGAGTAGAGCGAGTAATCGCCCGTCGTGCTCGAACACTCGCTTTTCACTGCTCGCCCACTCGTTTCTAGTTACTCGCTCTGCTCGCTTCTCGCTCATCGTCGGCGGTGGGACAAGTGCCTAATGCCAATCCTTAATAAACCACACATAGTAATAACCATACAAGGTCCATACTCATAATTCTACATATATAAAGGCAATTGAAATTCATAGAGTTATGCAAGTCAATATACAGGGTGTCTTTGACCATGGGCCACGGTTATTTGTTCATAGCTCTTTCATAGCTTCAGTAATAATAAAATATTATTTTAAAATGCACACCTACCTCAGACTTAAAAATAAGGGGTCACATGAATTTCCTTGGTAAAGTAGAAATACAAGTAGGTATATATATATTATTTCTAGAACTCTTTTTATTAATACAGTTTTGTATTTATATATTTTTTTAATTATAAATCGTTTCAAAAAAAAAACTTTTCCAATTCGGTTGAAGTTTTTTCTTATTCATATCTCCGTTCTGCATAAAACCGATTTGGAAAATTATATATTTTTTTGTTTTGGAACATACTTTCTTTTTAGTTCCTTTTTAATAT
Organism: Choristoneura fumiferana; assembly: GCF_025370935.1. Classification (NCBI taxonomy): domain Eukaryota; kingdom Metazoa; phylum Arthropoda; class Insecta; order Lepidoptera; family Tortricidae; genus Choristoneura; species Choristoneura fumiferana. Next base: position 8,645,551 of record NC_133499.1, read on the forward strand.
GAAGAAAAATCACCCCAACTTTTTTTTGGAGTGAGTCGTAAGTTACTAAAGAGACTAGGTCATTTCCTTTATTTACTTGTTTTAGCTTTTAAAGTTTTTCCATTCCTAACTTATATATAATAACAAATGCGTTCTCAAAAAAGCAGATGAGTTTTAAAAAGTGTTCGTAAATTTTCACGAGATGTGAAAATAAGTTTCCAGTAAAAGTCTTTTAGAAAATTATTGAAAATTCTTTTTTTTTCTAATTTATACCCATCCTACGTATTTATTCGTAAAACGGGTATTTGTAACTTCAAGGGAATATGTAAATAAATAAATATCAAATAAATATCATGGGACACTTGACACCAATCGACCTAGTCCTAAACTAAGCAAAGCTTGTACTATGGATACTAGGCAACGGATAAACATACTCATATAGATAAATACATACTTAAATACATATTAAACATCCAAGACCCGAGAACAAACATTCGTGTTATTCACACAAATATCTGCCCCGACACGGGAATCGAACCCGGGACCTCAAGCTTCGTAGTCAGGTTCTCAAACCACTTAGCCATCCGGTCGTCGATATGGAAAGGTCAAATGAAGTCAATCGTTCCAAGACACTAGTCTAGTAATCCAACTCTTACTGTTTATAAGACAATCAATAATTAAGACTTTTGAAGTAATAAAACAATTTTTTTTTATTTTAAACATAAGCTGACTAAGTATTAACTAGTATCTATTGGTTTTATTTGTTAATTATCTATCGATTTCTCAGTATTCTTTTTAGGTTTTCGCAAATTTTCACTAGATATTAAAAGTTTATTAGTAAATGTCTTGTGGAAAATCATTGAACATACTCTTTTGTAAAATATATGTTTTTTTTGCAAAAACTGACTTTAAGTATTAACTAGTTTTTGTTTTATATTTAACGTACCTACATACATCGATTTCTCAAATTAAAATGACCTGTAGGTATCTTGTCATTCATTCTTACAATATTCACCCGACTGCCCGAAGGAGGGTTATGTTTTTCGAGCGTATGTATGTATGTATGTGGGTATGTATGTCCTATTCTTTGGTCCTCGCTGCAGCCTAAACGGCTGGACGGATTGTAACATATGAGGTATCATTGGATTCGTCATAACTGTCGGAGTGACATAGGGTATATAATATTTCAATATGGCGTCTGCGAAAAAAAATATGGCGAAGGAATAAAAAATATATTTTGTATTGCAACAATATGGGAATCAAATGAAAGCTAATAATTAGCCTATTCTAAATATATATGGGTTTTAATATAATACTTAGGGGCTGTTTCACCATCCATTGATTAGCGTTAACCGACGGTTAAATGTGATTCCGTCTCCGTCTATTCGAACAAAACAAATAGAGACGGCAACCCACCTAACCGCCAGTTAACACTAATCAATGGATGGTGAAACAGCCCCTTAACCTACTATTTTCTCAGAAATATCAAAAAAGTATAAAATAAAAAAACATTAAATTTAAAAAATCAAAAAACGACTGCCTTAAAAACTAAAAGGAAGAAAATAAGTCTAGTGGTCTAGAACTCTGTCAAGAAGCTCATTTAAGGTTCAACAGTCCGTAATTCAAATCGTAACCAGCTCAAAAAATCTTGGTAATGGGTCCCGACTGTTGAACTTCTTGAGCTTCTTGATAGAGTTCTAGACCACTAGACTTATTTTCTTCCTTTTAGTTTTAAAGGCAGTCGGGTTTTTTGATTTTTAAATTTAATGTTTTTTTAAAGTACTGTCGATCAATTTATCGTAGAATGTTCTCTTAGTAACTTTCAAAATGAATTTCCTTTTAAAGCAATGTGATGTTAATATGACTTTTTCTTTTAAAAGGTTCCATAGTAAATCACAATTCAGTTACTAGGTACAGTACTTTATAGAAAATAAGGGCCACTTAATTTACCCACAAAGTTGAAAAAAATTCTCGTTCAACATAAATAATTTCATTAATTTCTTATAATTATGTTGTTTTGTATTATAAAACCCCTAGTATACATACTTTATTGAATCAGGCGTTACTTTGCGGAGGTCCATATCAATGAACTAAAATAATTTCCTTGCTCACCCGCGACCTTACGATAGACACTAACGGAGTCTAACAACTGGTAGCATGGTGTACGGTTGTGTCACTCTGAAGATGAGCTCTGGTTGAGTTCGAAACGCGTCAGTGTAGTGTGGTGGTGGTGATAGATGGGTTTGTGTGATTTGTGTGTGTTCTTACAGTGTGGAGGTGGAGGAACTGCATGAACACGCATATTTTGCATAAGCTTAGCTATCGTAAGGTCGCGGGTGAGCAAGGAAATTATTTTAGTTCATCCCTAGTATACACAAAAAAAACATTCGTATTGTATTTTAATTTTACGAATAAAATTCATTGTATACTCTCCTTCTTTTGAGTATAATATTAATTAGAAAAATGAACAACTCTTCATTATATGTATTATTTATTGAGTTTTTCGAAATTCATGTGCGGAATTACATTTGAAATTTACCACGAGCTTTGCGGTGAAGGAAAACATCGTGAGGAAACCTGCACAAACCTGCGAAGAAATTCAATGGTGCGTGTGAAGTTCCCAATCCGCACTGGGCCCGCGTGGGAACTATGGCCCAAGCCCTCTTGTTCTGAGAGGAGGCCTGTGCCCAGCAGTGGGACGTATATAGGCTGGGATGATGTATCAAAATGATTTTCATGCAACCAAGCACACCTCCAAATAATCCTAGCCTCATTTTCATTAAACTTTTCAAATCTTTACATACATACATAAATTGAAAACGACAGCGGTCGCTGAGGTCGCGCCGCGCCGCGTGCGCCGTTATACGGCGGGAGCTGGGCGGCTATAGTCGTCTCGCTCACTCATACCGCCTACTGTTTGCTCACTCCCACTTTAACGTAGCGCGTGTAAAACTATTTGGTACTTTCGTCTGGCGGATTTTCGTTGAATTTTTTAAGTACCCCTTACTTACGTGTTTGCTTCGCTCGCCATCGTACTTATATTTCCGGAACTTAATTGGACAGTGAAAGTTACCAATTGCATTATAGGAATCTCTTTGATGAAGGAAATATTTGGCCCAATCTAGTGCTGATTACGTAAGATGATTATGAACGGGGGACTAAAGCAGAAAAGAGCAAACATTACAGCTTCCACTGCAAACACGAACATACTTAGTTATTATCTATAGGTAATTTATTTTCGTCGAACTACCTAAAGATAATCCACTATATCTTATCTTATTTATATAGTAGAAGGCTAAGAAATATAACTAAGGTCAATGACATCATCCATACCATGAATTACTTTATGACTTTGTCACTTAAAAAACCGCATTCAAATCGGTCCATCCGTTTAAGAGCTACGGTGCCACAGACAGACACACAGACACATAGCGGTCAAACTTATAATGCCCCTTCTTTGTGAGTATGAGTGGGTTTATTACAACAAGAATGAGATTTTTTAACTTACTAGTAAATACATTAGTAAACGTAAAAATATTTACCTTCTACCTCTCTGTACCCGTTTTCATGCAATAAATGAATTATGAATTATCTCAAAAACGGCTAAACTGATTTTGATGATACATCTGAAAACCATCGCTAAAAACTTGATTTCAAATAAAAAAAATCGCATTCAAATCGGTCCTCCCGTTTCGAGTTACGGTGCCGCAGACAGACACACATAGCGGTCAAACTTATAACACCCCTCTTTTTGCGTCTGGGGTTGAAAAGGGGTGTTAGTACTCATTGAGACAAGTTAACTGACACTTTTATGGCCAATGTTCTATTCGCCAGACTCCAGCGTATATTACGAACAACAGAGCGATTCTTGTAACCAATTTAAAAAAATTTCGAAGGAACTAGCTTTTTCCCGCGGCTTCGCCCGCTGTTCCCTCGGGAACTGTGCATTTTTCCGGGGCGCGTTAGGTATTTTTTTGTAACAGCACAGAAAATGATAAATGTCAATCTACACTGGCTTGAAAAAAACGGAATGTTGTCATTTAAAAATAAATATACTTTGGTGTCACGATGGTTTCGGTATTTTGAATCTAAGTGAAAAAATCATTGGGTATTTAGATTATAGTGATTTTTAACGTAGGTTATTTTACGTTAGTTTTTTTAATTTTAGACATTGCCATACGTAACCATTTTAAGCTTTCGGTATTTTGAAAAAGTAACATAGTTTTAGTGCTAGTTCTAGTCTTAGTTTTCGGTGGTACATATGGAGCCAAAAAACCTTTCTTTATTTCTTTCTTTCTTGAATATAAGTGAAAAAATCATTAGGAATTTAAATTTTGCGGATTTTGAACGTAGGTTATTTTACGTTAGTTTTTTTAATTTTAGAGATTGCAATACGTACTTACCACGAAGACCTTAGAAAGTTCTTTTCATTTGATTTTTACTAAAAAGACATGTTTTTTCATACTGCATTTCATTAGCTCGTATATTTCTTATTTTCAAACAGATATTGACGTCTTTAACGTCATTCGTTTCATTTTCTAGTTTTGTATCAAGCTAAAATATTTGAAGTAAAATGTATGTTCCATACACGTAGATTTTAAAAGAGAATCCCCTGAATTAATTGTACTTCTTTCAATGAATTTCAAAATACATCAAAAACAACGGTTCAAAATCCGTATGCCTTTTCATAAGTTTAACTTCTCCGCTACTTCCATTAGTTCCCAAAAACCTTTTAAATTATTTTCCTACGTACATGCTCCTTATTAAATGAACCTTGTAATGACAGCAGTTGCCATGGCAACCGCTGTGGATTGCATCGCATGCGCAGCGATTCTATTTATAATCTGCTATGAATAGCTCGTTGCTGAGTGCGCTCGCGTCGCGGCCTTGAATCGAGAATGAACTTTCCAAGCTTGTAGTTACAAGGTTTTGTCTCGTTGGTTTATGTTCAGTTGCTTTTTATTTATTATTCAACAAATAATTCAGAAAATGTTTATTGAAATACATTATTTGCAATAGCTATTTATTATATTGTACGAGTATAACTCTATATTGTACATTATTTAATCACATTTTTAATTTTGTATTTTTTTTTATTATAGTGCGAACACGTTTTGACGATGTTTAACCACATTTTATTATTAGTTCATGAGGTATGTATGACTGTTTATGTTCGAAATAAATAAAATAAAATAATTAAACTTACTTATAACAAGAGAAAGAGAACCAGCCAGTAGAGCAGGCCGGGTTTCGCCCCGGGTTTTCCACCACCGATCACCTCCACACTCTAAACCAAATAATAGAGAAAGTAAACGAGTTCAATGTCCCTCTGTATCTTGCGTTCGTAGACTACTCAAAAGCATTTGACAGCTTAACACACTCTGCAATCGTTACATCCCTACGTAACCAGATATAGAGCCCATATACATCAATCTCCTTCAATCCATTTACAGCAATAGCACAGCAGATATCAAGCTCCAAACTTCAGGTCAATCTTTTCCTATCGAAAAAGGTGTTAAACAGGGCGACCCGCTGTCTCCCAAACTGTTCACCAGCGCCCTCGAAGAACTCTTTAAAAGCTTAGCAGTCTTATGGGAAAACAGGGGCATAGTTGTTGGTGACAAGAGATTAACTAATCTCCGGTTCGCTGACGACATCGTCCTTTTTTCCCAAACAGCCAAGACCTCGAATAATGCTGCAAGAACTGAGCACTGCAAGCCTTAAGATTGGACTAGCGATGAATAGGTCAAAGACCCAACTTATGACCAACAGCACGAAACGACGGATCTCGGTAGATGGGCAGAAAATACAATATGTTGACGAGTATATATACTTGGGCCAAGTAGTCTCTTTCAGCAACCGACAAGATAAAGAAGTCGAAAGACGAGTCGAAAACACCTGGAAGAGCTACTGGTCCATGAAACAGCTTATGAAGGGAAACCTTCCAATAACACTTAAGCGAAAACTCGTCGACATGTGTATCCTGCCCGTCCTAACCTACGGTGCACAAACATGGTCCTGACTGAGAATCAAAAGTCCAAACTTAAGGTTTGCCAAAGAGCGATAGAGCGTAGCATATTAGGTGTGAAACGGATGGACAGAATCCGGAACACCACGCTGCGCTCAAAAACACGCATAACCGACGTTGGGAAAAGACTGCTAAGCTAAAATGGGACTGGGCTGGACACGTCTGTCGCATGCACCCACAAAGGTGGGCTCGCACAGTTACTTGGTGGGTGCCGGAGAACGGCCAGCGACATCGAGGCAGACCGAGAAGGAGATGGCGGGACGATCTGGACACGTACGCAAAGGACTGGCCTGACATTGCGTCAGAACGAGAGTTGTGGAGGTCAGAGGGGAGGCTTTTGCCCAGCAGTGGGACACTATACAGGCTACTTAAAAAAAAAAAAAGAGAAAGAGATAAAAAGGTGAACTCATCCTTTAAAAATAGATCTCATCCGGTTAATGTTTGAACGATTGACAGATTCGATTGAATTAATATGTATAAAAAAATGCAAGTTATAAGTTGTTCTAAATTCTGCGTTGCGGCTAAAAGGTCAAACATATTAGCAATTATGTGTCATAACATAACCGAGTGTAATATAATAACTGCAGGTAAAAATTACGAAAGTGAAAATCATTATATTGTTGATCAAATTTTAAATATTTTTATTCGATTGGATGGCAAACGAGCAAGTGGGTCTCCTGATGGTAAGAGATCACCACCGCCCATAGACACCTGCAACACCAGGGGGATTGCAGATGCGTTGCCAACCTAGAGGCTAAGATGGGATACCTCAAGTGCCAGTAATTTCACCGGCTGTCTTACTCTCCACGCCGAAACACAACAATTGCAAGCACTGCTGCTTCACGGCAGGATTAACGAGCAAGATGGTGGTAGCAATCTGGGCGGACTTGCACAAGGTCAAATGTAATGTGATTTGGTAACTGTGGGGACACATAAGATACAATATACCCGAAACTATTTGCTCTTTAAAAATATGTGTGAGTTATGATGAATCACGTTAATTAATATGACTAGTAAGTAGTTTTTAATTTATTATATTGTGAAATCTATTATTTTTTGCCAGTTTGTCTGAATGACTGATGTGAACTTCTCACAATTTTGTATGGGCATTAAAACGTTCCGTTTCTTGGATATAAATTTCTTATCTTGAGAAAATTTCTACAATTTTCCGAGGACTTTTTGGAAATGTTCCGCAACTTGCACATCTGTAGTCTTAATGAGTTAAAATGGTTTTAATAAAAAAAACTGAAGACTTTGAATGTGATTCAAGACACATTCGTTCTAGTCACGGTTGCTTACACGCTATTAGTTTTTTTGCAAGAAATTATTAATTGGTTAGAGTTTTAGGCGTATCATAAAGAGTAATAATCATCCCAGGGTATACACGGTCCACTGCTGGGCACGGGCACGACATACTTCCACTCTAAATAAAAGGTATTGGGCGTAGTTCCCACGTGGTTGGGTTGCGGATCGGAAACACACCATTAAGTTACTTCGAAGGTTTGTGCAAGTTTCCTTACGAGGTTTTCCTTCACGGTGAAGCTTTTGGTAAATTTCAAATGCTGCAAGCCCTGATTTGAACTCACGATCCTCTGCTTGAGAAGCTATAGTCAAACCACTAGGCCACCATGACTTTCACTACTAATAAGGAATGAATATTGTTTTTTTTTTATTTCACCCGGATAATGGATACAGTATTGCCTGATTTCGAAAAAAAAAGAAGCTTTATTCGCAAAACAAAACCCTTACTCATCACCTAACCAACAAAGAGTTGGAAAACCCCCGACTTTGTCACTTCAAAGTTCAATATCTCAAAAACGGCTGAACCGATTTTGATGAAACATGTCTAAGAACCATTATTAAGAAATCTGCTTTAAAGTTAAAAAAAACCGCAATCAAATCGGTCCACCCGTTTAAGAGCTACGGTGCCATAGGCAGACACATAGCGGTCATACTTATATCACCCCTCTTTTTGCGTTGGGGGTTAAAAATAACAGGCTGCGTCATGTTTTGTTTTACAATCAAATACAATCTTTGTTGCACACCACAAATTAGTACAAAAATCTCAGTCTTCAGTTTGTATTTTCAATTTAGGTTTGGCGGGATGACCGTAAAAGTAAAAGTTTGGAATTGAAATAAAAAATACATAAAGATTCCAAAAAACCAATCTTAATTTGATTGCTTAATAACGACATCTCTTGTCCGGGTGAGCGGTTAGTTCCAATGGAGTGCCGAAAAAAGTTTCTCGATCAGGGCTACGGTATAGATGTCGCTAGCGTCACTGCTTAAGTGGCTAAATAAGAAACAAACAAGCTGAGATATGTGGTGCATAGGGGAAATTCGTGTTGTGCCGTTGACCAACAGTAGTGTAGCGGTATAGCACGTGGTACGGAATACCGAGGACCTAGGTTCGATTCCCAGTGTTTGTCTTATTTTTCTGGTTTTTCTGTGCTTCTATCTATATTTCAGTTTGTATTTTCAACAAAAATCTATATATTACACATACATTCAGGGTAGACAATGGGCGGTATTATCGCTTAAAAGCGATCTCTTTCAGACAACCATTTGGGTACATAGATCTTAAGATTATGTCAACATCGTAGTTGCGGTAGTCGTGTTGTTTTAGTGGGTAGTGATCGCTCTGAAGCGATAAGATCGCCTATTGGTTACCTTGCAAGATAATCTTGAATTACTGAGTATATTAGTAACTTAACTTATTAGTAACTTAGTATATTAGTAAGTAACTTTATTTGTTTTATGTTTTATGGGCGGTGGTGATCTCTTACCATCAGGAGACCCACTTGCTCGTTTGCCATCCAGTCGTACAAAATAAAAATAAAAAAAATAATAGTAAGTACGTATAAAATGTAAATTAGGTATATACTTTAAATATATAAGGTGCTTGCTACTCTATCGTATTGGGTAACTGTAATGATAGATGTAATGTTTCATCATCATCATCCCAGCCTATATACGTCCCACTGCTGGGCACAGGCCTCCTCTCAGAACAAGAGGGCTTGGGCCATAGTTCCCACGCGGGCCCAGTGCGGATTGGGAACTTCACACGCACCATTGAATTGCTTCGCAGGTTAGTGCAGGTTTCCTCACGATGTTTTCCTTCACCGCAAAGCTCGTGGTAAATTTCAAATGTAATTCCGCACATGAATTTCGAAAAACTCAGAGGTGCGAGCCGGGGTTTGAACCCACGACCTTCTGTTTGAGAGGCGATAGGTCAAACCACTAGGCCACCACGGCTTCCACGCCACGGCATGTAATGTTTATTAGAAATAAATAAATAAATTAGCTTAATATTAAAGTTTGCAATAGAAAGTATATTTTACATGTACGTAGGCACCTATACCGAGAATAACTCTGACATTGTAATGAATGAACTAAAGTTTAACTTTATAGCCCTATAAATATATCCAGTCAAAGTCATAAAATAACCGTCGATAATCTCCATGTATATGTTTAACTTTCACGACTTTAATATTGCTTTCAATTTTAATGAGAAATTATAAACCTCGAGAAACATTATCCGTTCAAAAACATATTTTAAATGACATTCCTTATTAATAAAACGAATCGAAAGTTCATTATTACTTTTTTTTTTATTCGACTGGATGGCAAACGAGCAAGTGGGTCACCTGATGGTAAGAGATCACCACCGCCCATAGACACCTGCAACACCAGGGGAATTGCAGATGCGTTGCCAACCTAGAGGCCTAAGATGGGATACCTCAAGTGCCAGTAATTTCACCGGCTGTCTTACTCTCCACGCCGAAACACAACAGTGCAAGCACTGCTGCTTCACGGCAGGATTAGCGAGCAAGATGGTGGTAGCAATCCGGGCGGACCTTGCACAAGGTCCTACCACCTGCAAAACTACAATACGTTATATAACCTATTAGAAACTAAAACTACTAATGTACGATTTCACTTTATTTAATCTTAATCATCATCATCATCATATGATGTCTATAAGCATCATATGAGCCGTAGGACGTCTGCTGTTGGACATGGACCTCCAGTAGCTTCGGTTGGAAGCGACCTACATCCACCGTGACCTGCAGCTTTATTTAAACTAGAGTTACTACTACTACTACTACTAGAGTTACTAGAGCTACTAGACTATTCGATCTGGTAGTTACAATTGAAATTCCGGGATTTTACAAAATTCCTGTGGTAAATCCCAAAATTTATATCGTAATCTTCATTGAGGTGTTGTGTTAAGATAAGAACAACTATCCCGTGGGAATATTGGAATAAAAGTAGCTTAGAATACCAAATTTCAAGACTCTAAGCCCAGCCTAATCTGGCGCGCGGCAATGAATGGGTAAAGCGCTTTACAGACTGCAATGCAGGATGATGAATAGATTTATTTTTCCCTGAATGACAACACTGGCATAGATCGCTCGTTTTTGGCTCGAAATTCGAACTTGTGATTTATTTTGCTTAATATACATTCTCTTTTTTTAATAGACATCTTTTTTTGTCGACTTTTGAGCTGTAATTCTGATATTACACATTTACATGAAAATCTAAAAACTACAGGCATAGATAATTACGGCTTGTCCAGTCCATACTTAAAATATCATCTATTTCTGTTGCCTAGTTTTCAAATGAGACCGGGACTACGTTTGTATGGAGAATGGAACGAAGAGACTTCTCTTAAGATAGAGGAATCAGGGTCCGGGTGAGCGGTTAGTTCCAATGGAGTGCTGAAAGTTTCTCGATGAGGGCTACAGCACAGATGTCGCTAGTGTCGCTGCTTAAGTGACTAAATAAGAAACAAACAAGCTGAGATATGTGGTGCATAGGGGAAAATTGTGTCTGTACTCCTGAGCAGTGGTGGTGTAGCGGTATAGCACGCGGCATGGAATGCCGAGGACCTGAGTTCGATTCAAAGCGCTGGTCTTATTTTTCCGGGTTTTCTGTGCATCTATATTTCAGTTTGTATTTTCGATAGAGGAATCATGCAATAATTTAAAAAAAATACAGTTGTTTGTGTGAAGCTTCCAATTCACACTGGGTCCGCGTGGGTACTACGGCCCAAGCTCTTTTATTCTGAGAGGAGGCCTGTGCCCAGCAGTGGAACGTACTTAATCTGGAATGATAATCATGTCATAGTGACATGAGTTATAAAAGTAAAATAATACTGCCCTCCTAAGCCAAAAGGCGCTATCTCAAAAATAATCACTTGAGTTATTAATACTATTGTGTAGCTTAAAACATTCTGCATCACATGGTGTTAATGACAGAAAGCGATTATTTTTTGAGATAGCGCCTTTCGGCTAAGGAGGGCATAATATTAGTGCTATAATTTCGACGTTTATTTATAAATAACAAAAGTTTAATAATATATTGCTATAATTTCGACGTATTTGTAAATAACAAAAGTTTAAAAAACATATAAAAAATTACATTATTCATTTGGTTATATTTTTTTGTTTCATCCACCACCAAAGCAGCACTCATTCATTTATTACTTTCACAAAAAACTACACTGAAAAATTAAATTAAATTAAACCAAAGTATCAAGACCGTTTACTCCGCTATATCGATCCGAATTCGCGCTCAGAACAAAAAGTAGACCGGGTGCCTCTCTCTCGCTCTTAAGCTAATTTGGGGCGTGCGACAGAGATACCACGCGCCGCCCGCGCCTACCGTGGGGCCGGGACATTGAACCCAGCCACTCGAGGCCGCGCCGTCAAACATACACCCATCTCTCTCCAACTTACGAATCCAGACGAAATTAAAAGAACCAGTGTTCGACGTTCGAACTCGTCGTGGCTTTTTGAAAATGGAACATTATATTCGTTTTTCACTTCTTTTTGTTTTTCGTGTGTGCTTTAGAAAGTGAGGGGTGACTCGGGTTTTTTTTTTAAGTTCTGTTAAGCGCGATCCAGATTTCTAGATCTGGGTCTAGACCAGTTATAGTGCTCAAGATCTTCTAGACTCGTCCGACTCATTTGATCAAGGTATGTCATAGTTAAGCTTTATACATAGTATGGCTTTTTTTAATATTAGTCTATATTTTATAAAATACAGACGAAAAAGTCGTGGAATACTCATTATCCCATGACAATTTTCATGCTGACTCGGTAGTAATATGCCTATATTCATCATCATCCCAACCTACGTCCCACTGCTGGGCACAGGCCTCCTCTCAGAATGACAGGGCTTGCACCGTAGTTCCCACGCGGGCCCACTGCGGAATGGGAACTTCACACACACCATTGAATTACTGCAGTGTGCAGGTTTCCTCACGATGTTTTCCTTGACCGTAAAGCTCGTGGTAAATTTCAAATGTAATTTCGCACAAGAATTTTGAGAGGCGACAGGTCAAACCACTAGGTCACCACGGCTTATGCCTAAATTGTAATGTTGAAAACTATCTAGGAATAAAAAAAAGAATATCCCTTAGCACTTCTTATATAGTAGCATGACTGTTTAACAATGTACAGCCTAAACTACAGAAAATAAAATAAAAAAATAAGATGAAATAAATATCATGGGACACCTCACACCAATTGACCTAGTCCCAAACTAAGCAAAGCTTGCACTATGGATACTAGGCAACGGATAAACATACTTATATAGATAAATACATACTTAAATACATATTAAACATCCAAGAACCGATACCAAATATTCTTAATTATTCATACAAATACCTGCCCCGGTCGGGAATAGAACACGGGACCTCAAGCTTCGTAGACAGGTTCTGTAACCACTAAGCCATCCGATAGTCAGACTTTGACAGACATATTCCTTGAAAATCTAGGTCTAGGAAATCTAAACACAGCTAGGAGGGATGTTCCAAAATTCCTACGGGATAGAGCTATTTTTTTTTCTTCGAAAGGAATGAAGCCGAAAGATAAAGCTAGTGAGATCATAAAGTGAACTTTTTAAAAAATAAAATCAGTCCACATTGTCATAACCTAAAAATAATTCGTGCACAATACGGTATTTGACTATGTTTTGTATATGTTTTATAAATTAAAACTACACAATGCCTGTTATCGAATAGAAAAAAAAAATTAAGCTACCTTTACAAGTAACAAAGTTATAAAGGTTTGCAATTCAAGATTGGATAGAGAAAGACATACTGGCACGTGACGTCACACGCCAGTACCGTCATACTTGCTGCATAGAGAAAAGCGTTTGAGAAAGAGACAAATATATAGATTTTTCAAAAAATCACTATAAATCCAATTTTCAACCGATTTAAATTTTCTCTTCGCTTAACACTATCTGTATATCTATATTTTCATAATAATATTAAGATATGGCAAATTCAGGAGTTGTCAAATACCGTATTGGCCCAAATTATTTTTGAACATAAATTAAATACAATGTGACCTTTAAAGCAGAGGGTTATGGGTTCGATTCTGGAATTGCTGATTTCATGAGAATTTGTCTTGAAACCACGAGTTTTTCGGCTAAGGGAAACATCGTGAGGAAATCTGCACCTGCGAAGTTATAGATTCCCAAACTAAACACAAATACCCAAATAAACTATTTCATCCTAAAACTGAATTCAAATTATATCAGTTGCTTAGATAAATCATTCCATACATTTAAATAATACTTATTTAAAATAATAATTGTCATTTTCCCACGGTAACATTGACCTAAATACTTATTAATTTATTTAATTTTAGCGTAATCCCTACTAATATAATAAATGCGAAAGTAACTCTGTCTGTCTGTCTGTCTGTCTGTCTGTCTGTTACGCTTTCACGTCGAAACCACTGAAACGATTTTGATGAAATTTGGTATATAGGTAGTTTGAACCCCAAGGATCAACATAGGACACTTTTTATTCCAGTAGAGGTCGCCACCGCGCGATAACCTAGATCCACGCAGACGAAGTGGCGGGCATAAGCTAGTAATTTATAATTTAAAATTTTGTGCTTCTTCAATTTTTTTTCTTAAAATCCATTTAAAATAACAATATTTATTGTCAAGGTTAGACATGTCACTGCACTTTAAACTTTATATTAAAAACCGGGCAAGTGCGAGCCGGACTCGCTCACGAAGGGTTCCGTACCATTATCTATACATAGAATAGAATAGAAGACATTTATTCACATTCACAAAGGCACACAAATACAACCAAACTAAAAAACAACAACAGCAAACACAAATAAAACAAAAAAAAAGAAATACAAAAATTAAACATCATCACACATTACATCATTACATCATTAGACATTAGCAAAAAAAAACACGTTTGTTGCATGAGAGCCCCCTTAAATATTTATTTTATTTTAATTTAATTATTTATTTTTAAAGTGAATATACGACTAAATAATTTATGAATATTTCAAGCGTCTACCTGTTGCCGTTATTAATATCGATCAAAAAACGGCAAAAAAATCACTGTTGTTGTATAATATGTAAATATTTATTTTAATCGGTTTTTAGTATTTATTGTGGCAACAGAAATACATAATCTGTGAAAATTTCAAGTGTCTAGCTATCACGGTTCATGAGATACAGCCTGGTGACAGACGGACGGACAGCAGAGTCTTAGTATTAGGGTCCCGTTTTTACCCTTTGGGCACGGAACCCCAAAAACCACTAGTTACAATAATAAAGCGAAGGAAATTTTCTTCTTTCTTCAAGTTAAATAAATAAAACATAGGGGATCCTTTTTTTAAATTTGACGTAATTTATTTTTTTAATATTCAAAGGGCTCTTTAAGGGGGTCAGTATAGGGTAAAACAGAAAGAAAACAAAATTAGATTAAAAAATAACTGCCTTATTAAATCCTTAAGTTTGCCCATTGGAAGTAAAAAAAAATTTTTTTTAAAGAAATAAAACTGCATTCAAAGATTTTCTGAAAATAGCTTGTCTCAGGAAACGAGCTAGGTAAACAATAAAAAATAGTATATTGTACAACAAGAGCATAAAACGAGCCATTTTACCCGAGACGTTCATATAGTCACCCGAACCGATACGGCGAAGGTGGATAGATACGTCGAGGGGAAAATCGGTTTAATGCTCGAGTTTTACACTGCTTTTCACTTCAATTGCGAGGAGATGAAATAACAACAGTGAAAACAATTGTTTACTTACTAGGTACCTTTTATTTTTCACGCATTATTACATACTTTTTATTAGGGTTATTGATTTATATTGATTGATTTGATTGAATTCTAGTTTTATATAAATTGAAAATTATAAAAAAATGTATATAAACTTATTTGTTTGTGGCTATTAACACCTGATTGCCTTGGTCTTAGACGAAGATTTTTCTTTCTGCACAAGAGCACAAAAAGTCATTTTGTGTCGCCTGGATCCAGCATAAACACGAACTTTACGAGCATGAGAAGAGAAAAAACTATTTTTATTGTTGTTCAGGATAATAATTATCTAATAAACATTTGCTATTTCGAGTTAAAAAAAAAACGTAAATTCTAACAATGGTTTTATTTTATCCTCGTAAACATGATTTTTTAAATATATTTTGACCCCTTGGAAAGAATATGCGAGTAGGTAATATAAAAAAAAAACATAATTTAAGGAGTAAAAAATCTAACGTAGTTATTCTGTATTTAAAAAAAAACCCTATCCCGTGTGATTTTCAATTTTTATTAGATAATTTTGGCTATTTTACCTACCTTTTTGCGTGTTGAAGAAGTCCTTAATAACGTTACGGAAATAGAAGCACTTTGAAATAGCAGTATTTTATTTTATTTCCTATTCCGTTCAAATTTCAAAAAATCCTTTACATTTTCATGACAATCGAGGAATACAGGGTGACTCATTTAGATCGGTCAGTATGGGAAAATCTGAAACTATAAGACATACGAAAGTCTGTTCTTAGGAACCATGTCATCGATTTTAGTAATAAGAAAAACTGCATTCAAAGATTTAAAAAAAACTAGTTCTCAGTACGGGAATCGAACCAGGTCGTTTTGAAAAAAAAAACATGTTTTATTTTTATTTGGATATCGATAATGTAGGTCATAACATAAGCAATAAAAGTTACTGTGAAACACGATATTCATTAATAATGTAATTTTTACTTTTCAAAACGGGTTCGATTGCCGAGTTGAGTACAAGTTTTTTTTTAATGTATGTATGCAGTTTGTCTTGTTATTAAAATGGATGACATGGTTACTAAGAACAGATCTTCGTATGTCTTATAGTTTCAGACTTGCCCATACTGACCGATCTAAATGGGCCACCCTGTATACCAAAAAATACAATATCTTTATTGAACAAAGTAAGCAGTACAGTAAACACAATATGGGGTAAACCCGTCAATTACTGGCTACCGTTCGACAACTGGACACCTTACGCAAAAAAGTTCAATACCTCAAAAACGGCTGAACCGATTTTGATGAAACATTAAGAATCATCGCTAGAAAACCTGATTTCAAATAGAAAATCGCATTCTAATCGGTCCACCCGTTTAAGAGCTACGGTGCCACAGACAGACACACATGGCGGTCAAACTTATAACACCCCTATTTTTGCGTCACCTATAAACAGAGTTAATTTTAAGCATAAGGTGTCAATTACTGGCCACTCTTTATACCATAAAACTAACCAGGAAAAGTTGGTTTTGCAGGTGGTAGGACCTTGTGCAAGGTCCGCCCGGATTGCTACCACCATCTTGCTCGCTAATCCTGCCTGAAGCAGCAGTGCTTGCACTGTTGTTTCGGCGTGGAGAGTAAGACAGCCGGTGAAATTACTGGCACTTGAGGTATCCCATCTTAGGCCTCTAGGTTGGCAACGCATCTGCAATCCCCCTGGTGTTGCACGTGTCTATGGGCGGTGGTGATCTCTTACCATCAGGAGACCCACTTGCTTGTTTGCCATCCAGTCGAATAAAAAAAAAGTTGGAAAACCCCCGACCCATTTATAATATTAGTTGATATTGTGTATTTGTTACTACTAACGCCATCTAGTGGTGACTTTGGGAACTAGAATTGGCCTAGATTTTTTCCGAGTTCGCTGTCGATAAGAGCGGCCGCGCCGCTGCTTAAAAAAACGGTGACGGCACGGAATCGCAGTGACGCACCGTATGCGCACCGTGCTTTACACGCCTTCCACACCGCTGCTCAGGTGTTCCCTTCTTTCGCAGACAGAAGTTTCATAGAATTTCGTTTCGCAGAAAATGTTTCATATAATATTTGGTCCTTGTTGAGTTGTACCCTGGTCTGGTTTTAGAAAAGTTTGGTCAAAAGTGGTATAACTTTAGATATATCAATATTTCCGAAAAAAATACCGAAAAATAAAATGTGAAAATAAATTCAATTTCACTTATACCACAAAGCACGAAAATAACCTTTTGAGCAATTACATAAAGGGGTTACAACTTGATATAAATCAATGTACGGCCCAAGCCCTCTTGTTCTGGGAGGAGGCCTGTGCCCAGCAGTGGGACGTATATAGGCTGGGATGATGATGATGATATATCAATGTGCACGATTTTTTTGCCCAAATGCTGCTAGTTGTATCACTTTTCACAAAATTATCTCCGAAACTATAGCACCTAAAGGTACGTGAGATAGACCCAAAGATTCGTTATTATTTTTTCTGATTATTTCTAAATAAAAACACACAAAAGGGTACAAGTCGAGTTACATCACTGATCACAGGAGGCACAATTGTTTCAACGAATATTTACTTGAATGAAACATATTTAATAGAAAAACTATTCAATGAACCTTATAATCTCACTTTATTAATTTTATCAAATTGTAGAAGTGTTTTTTTAACAAATATTGTTTGTTCGATAAAATATATTAGAATGGGTTTAAATCGCTACCAGAATAGTTGGTTAGGTTAGGTTAGGTTAGAACAGTGACCTCGTCAGAAACGACTCGCTACTAGAAAAGTAGGTTAGGTTAGGTTGGAACTGCGACCACATCAGAAAATGAATTGCATGTTTTTCTTGGCAATAAGTTTTATAATAACTAAATAATATGAGAATAATGAACATTTTATTTGTTATTCTTTGATATGAATATCTAAACGAAAATTTATATTTGTAACAAAAATCAATGATTTAAATTTCTTCAAAGTAAGTGTTCTGCGTATTGATTATTCTATGAAACGATAATATGATAAAATGTCTGTTAAACGAAATTCTATTAAAATGTTGTCTGTACCGCATGCTCTCCACCAAAAGTCGTGACGTTTACAACACGTCACTGCGATTCCGCACCGTTAGCGTGTTTTAAGCAGAGGTGTGGAGAGCGCAATAAAAACGGTGCGCATACGGTGCGTCACTGCGACGTAATTTACAGATGACCCCATACGCTCCAAAAACATAACACTCCCTTGAGCAGTCGGGTAAAACTAACACCTTTCTTTGCTTAAAAGAAGTCTTTATTTTAAACAGAGGAAAAATCAAAATCGGCCATTGCCATACAAATATACACTTGATTTCCCACTTTATTTCAAAGCATTAAGGTTTAATATACCACGTAGCTTTGCAGTTAAGAGAGAGTTCGTTTCCATTGTATGACGGGACTGGTAATTATTGTGTCACGTATTTCACGTCTGTTGATATTTGATATTCAAGTTATAACGTCACGCTTCCAACGAGACTTGTCATGTGAAAGTATGTTGTAGGTCATAGATCAAATACATTTTTTTTTTATTTTTTATTTGACTGGATGGCAAACGAGCAAATGGGTCTCCTGATGGTAAGAGATCACCACCGCCCATAAACATCTGCAACACCAGGGGTATTCCAGATGCGTTGCCAACCTAGAGAGAGGCCTAAGATGGGATACCTCACGTGCCAGTAATTTCACCGGCTGTCTTACTCTCCACGCCGAAACACAACAGTGCAAGCACTGCTGCTTCACGGCAGGATTAGCGAGCAAGATGGTGGTAGCAATCCGGGCGGACCTTGCACAAGGTCCTACCACCTGCAAAACATATACAACATATAGGAAATACTACCATTGAGCAGGTCAATAGTTTTATATATTTAGGCAGCGTGATTACCTGTGACTCCAGATGCACCACGGATGTGAAAACAAGAATAGCCATGGCTATGAAAGCATTAAATGATAAAAACACATTTTTAAAGGCAAAAACTCAAGGACCATTCGGAAAAGATTTATTAAGACATACATCTGGAGTATAGCATTATATGGGAGCGAGACTTGGACACTGACTGAGCGGGACCGAGACAGATTGAGTGCGTTTGAGATGTGGTGCTAGCGGAGAATGGAGGGGATTAGCTGGACTGAAAGGAGAACTAATGAGGAGAGGTAGAGTTGGTGGAAGAGGAAAGGCGGCTATTGAGGACGATTGAAAATAGGAGAGGGAATATGCTGGGGCATCTGATACGACATGACAGCTACATAAAAACTATTTTGGAAGGGCGAATAGAAGGCAGGCGAGGCAGGGAGGCCGAGAACGGTCATTTTATAGATCAAGCCAAGGAAAAAGTCAATGTCATGTCGTATCAGGAGCTGAAAACGCTGGCAGAGAACCGAAAAGAGTGGGGATTTACTCCACCGACAAGAGCTAAGCTCTTAAATTAATGATGATTATGAATTGTAGTGGGCTCATATATAATAACAGTTTGGAGTCTTTCAGTTTATTATTATCAACTCCAAATTTTGTTACTTTTACGGTCATCCCGTAATATCCATATCGAAAATGCAAAGAAACATAGATGCAAAGAAAAACCCGAATAACACCCCTCTTTTTTCGTCGGGGGTTAAAAAAGGGAACCTATAAACCAAAACCACCCGAAAAGACTCCAAAAACCAATCTTAATTTGATTGCTTGACATCTGTTGTCCGGGTGAGCGGTTAGTTCCGATGGAGTTTTGAAGTTTCTCGATGAGGGCTAAAACATAGATGTCGCTAGTGTCGCTCCTTAAGTGACTAAATAAGAAACAAGCAAGCTGATATGTGGTGCATAGGAGAAATTTGTGTCTATACTCCAGTTCAGTGGTGGTGTAGGGTATGACTCGCAGCACGGAATGCTGAGGAGCTGGGTTCGATTCCCAGCGCTGGTCTCTTTTTATGGTTTTTCTGTGCACCAATGTTACAATTTGTATTTTCAACATGTATAACTACTTATGTAGGTAATGTAGGTATATCTTTACCTAAACAGGTTGGCTTATTTAGATCGGTCAGTGGAAAGTCTGAATCTAGCGGTTCGGTAATTCTGAAAATGCTCTGAGACATACGAAGATCTGTTCTTAGGAATCATGTCATCGATTTTGGTAACAAGAAAAACTGCATTCATACATTTAAAAAAAACCATGTACATCTCTCTCACACATCTCTTGTCTGGGTGAGCGGCTGGTTCCGAAAGAGTGAGACGTCTCTCGATGAGAGCGGAACATAGATGTCGCTAGTGCTGCTGCATAAGTTAGCGTAGTAGAAATAAGCAACCTGAGATATGTATGCATAGGAAAAATTCGTGTCTAGATTCCTGTCCAGCGGTGGTGTAGGTGTTATAGCACGTAGCACGGATTGCTGAGGACCTGGGTTCGATTTCCAGCGCTGGTCTCTTTTTCTGGTTTTTCTGTGCATCCATGTCTCAGTTTGTATTTTCGAAAAACCATGTACTCAGTTTGGAAACCGAACCCGGTCACTTTGAAAAGTAATATTTCTACTTAGTTCAGTGGCGTAGCTAGGTAACCTAGGGCCCTGGGCAAATAAAAAAATGGGGCCCACTGCTATCAAAACTGGTAAGATTTTTTGAAGTAAAATCATTATATATACAAATACTTTAAAAAATGCTTAGCAACTTTATCATCAGCTATAAAGCAGAATTTCGAGGGCCCCCTTGAGCTTGAGGGCCCCGGGGCACTGCCCCGCCTAGCCCCTTGTAAGCTACGCCACTGACTTAGTTATCGGTTCCGTAGTGTAGGTTAAAACAATACATGATACTATGAAGTACGATATCTAGAATGAATAGAATGCTTTGTATTACATATTTTTTTAATAATGTTCATTTTTTATTTTTTAAAACGTCCGTGTTCGTTCCCGGACTGATTGCAATTTTTTTTTAAATATATGTATGCAGTTTTTCTTTTTACTATAAAATCGATGGCATGGTTCCTAAGAACAGATCTTCTTATGTCTTATAAATAAATAAATAAATATCACGGGACAATTCACACCAATGAGGGCTATCGTTTTTTGTCTCACTAGATGGCGCACTGTTGCGTGAGGTTTTTAAGTATAGCATTCAAAGTCTGTTATTACGGGTGTGAATACAAAGTTTAGAATAAAATCAATATTTAATACCTTAAAACCGTACCATAAAAAATACGAGCATGCCACAGTGTTGCATAGTCCCCGTTTTGTTCGGAAAAAAGGGAGGACAAAGTGTTCCGAAAGACAAAACTGTCTCAAAAAACACAGACATTCCATTGCCCCTTATCGCATAATTGCCATAATTTAATTTCAGGTTAATGCAAAATATTCACAAAAATTTCTAATTATAAATAAACCCGCGTAGCTCACCCAAAAACTGTGAGATTTGACATTTCGGAGACCTCACGCTACACTAGCGCCTCTAGTGGCGAATTCATACGCGATAGCCCTCATTGACCTAGTCCCAAAGTAAGCTTAGCAAAGCTTGTGTTATGGGTACTAATCAACGGATAAATATAATTATATAGATAGTTACATACTTAAATACATATTAAACACCCAAGACTCGAGAACAAACATTCGTATTTTTCTTACAAATATCTGCCCCGACCAGGGAATCGAACCCGGGACCTCAAACTTCGTAGTCAGGTTCTCTAACCACTAGGCCATCTGGCCACCTTATAGTTTCAGACTTCCCCAAACTGGCCGATCTAAATGAGCCACGCTGTAATAATATTAATTATATTTTATTTTTTAACACAAACTTGTAATATTAATAGAATGACAATGGAAGTGCGCTGCGTAAGCCGGTAGCTTGTCAAACCGGCTGTGTGTATAATGACTGTATATGTATAGACTATACATATATAGTAAATGTGGTTGAAGCATAGAGGAATGAACCGATAGAGCGGTAACACAAGAACGAATTTATTAGAACAAAAGAATAGATAGAAAGGGCAGATATTTGTATTAAGATTGGTTTTTTGGAATCTTTTTGTATTTTTTTTTATTTCAATTCCAAATTTTTCGTTACTTTTACGGTCATCCCGTAAAACCCATATCGAAAATACCACTGTCCAGTGGTGGTGTAGTGGTGTAGCACGTGGCATGGAATGCCGAGGACCTGGGTTCGATTCCCAGCACTGGTCTTATTTTTCTGGTTTTTCTATGCATCTATATTTCAGTTTGTATTTTCGAGATATTTGTTTTTTTTTTTTTGACTGGATGGCAAACGAGCAAGTGGGTCTCCTGATGGTAAGAGATCACCACCGCCCATAGACAATTGCAACACCAGGGATTACAGATGCGTTGCCAACCTAGGGGCCTAAGATGGAATACCTCCAAGTGCCAGTTATTTCACCGGCTGTCTTACTCTCCACGCCGAAACACAAACAGTGCAAGCACTGCTGCTTCAACCGCGCAGGATTAGCGAGCAAGATGGTGGTAGCAAATCCGGGCGACCTTGCACAAGGTCCTCCACCTGCATGTATGTAAAATACGAATGTTTGTTCTCGAGACTTGGGTGTTTATAATAATGTATTTAAGTATTCATTTCTCAATATACCTAAGTATGTTTATCCGTTGCCTAGTATTCCTTAGTTACAAGCTTTGCTCAGTTTGGGACTAGGTGCCAAATGTCCCATGATATTTATTATTCACTCATATTATTATAATCAACCAAAAATCACCATTTACTATTCTACAAGTGCTTTTGGCGTGATCTCCCGTTCTGTTAGAAAACGGAAACGTGCCGCGTAAACCAGTAGCCAAAGACTGGTGTTTATAATCCTCATCATCATCCCAGCATATATATGTCCCACTACTGGGCACAGGCCTCCTCTCAGAACAAGAGGGCTTGGGCCATAGTTCATAGTTGGTCATAGTAGTGTAGTGGGTTGGGTAGTAGTTAGTTGGGTCTATAATCCTATTTAATATTATAAATGCAAAAGTTTTTGAATGACTGAGTGAGTATATTTGTTACTCCTTCACGCTGAAACGGCTGGACGAATTTGGATGAAATTTGGCGAAAAGTTAGTTCATAATCTGGATTAAGGCACTTGTCCCACCGCCGACGATGAGCGAGAAGCGAGCAGAGCGAGTCACTAGAAACGAGTGGGCGAGCAGTGAAAAGCGAGTGTTCGAGCACGACGGGCGATTACTCGCTCCACTCGCTCGAGCCGGGCGGCCGCCAAGCTAACAGCGCTGAGCGAGTATCGCTGAGCTAGTTTTATAGCTCAGCGAGTTTTATAGCTCTTGTCGCTGCTGCGACAAAGATGTAAGAGCCAGATCTCGCCGGCAGTGTGAACCGCCAGCGATAAACTATTAATATATATGTTCTCTTTACTCACACAGGATCTTATATCTTTTGTTCGTTTCTTGAGCAAGAAAATAGTCGATAGCCAATCGTTTCCTCGCCGGCGGTGAGACAACTGGGCCTAAAACATAGGATACATTTTATCCCGATGTTTCCCACGGGA
>NC_133499.1:8677272-8683802 GCF_025370935.1 Choristoneura fumiferana
TGGTGCACTTGGTAAACGATAAGGACCACCTCCGTGTCTGACACACCGCTGGCATCTTGAGATGACTCGTTCTACTTGACGCTTGCCTTGTGGTATCCAGTACTTCTCTCTAATAAGGCTAAGAGTATGTGTGGCACCGATATGGTAATTAGCTTCATGAATGTCCTTGATAATTTTGTTAGTAAATTCACACTCTCTAGGCAACAATATAGGGTGTTTCATGTCGTAATCCCATGTGGTATTGGCCATCCGTCCTTGGCATCTCAGTATCCATCGACATCAAGAAACAGACCGAGATTTCTCGACAGGTGTGTCTTTTTACCTGCAATCTCATCCGCGAAATGGTGCTTCTGCAGTTTCAAAATCTCTGCTATAGTATTATTTGCTGAACTTGATGGAGTCAGAGATTCCTGTATTGCGTCCAGTTCCGTTATTTCGTCATTTACTGTCTTGTCATTTGGTTCATCATTTCCATTTCCTGATCGTCATTTTGTTCAACGGTTATCAGCTGATTACCTGGGCATGATCAATATTTGGAATGTAGCTTTGATCACCTTGGTCCAGGCCCTCCCCAACAGAAAGGACTGAGATATGTTTCAGGTAGTACCTATCTGCCGGCCACTTCGATTCATCTTCTCTTAGGAATGTGGGACCGTTGAACCAAAGTTCCTTTGACTGATTCCATCTGTCAGGCCTCGTTGCAACATCAGCTGGATTCATCTTCGTGTTAATATAATGTAACTCCGCTTGCATCTGGTTTTTTCTAATTTCCTCTACTCTGTTGGATACAAACGGTGGTAGTAGTTTGTTTGAACGCATCCATCCATGCACGACCAAACTGTCTGTCCACAAGATTTCTTGGCTTATTGGTAGAGACAGGTTCTCCCTTATATATTTTAGAAGTCTACTAGCTATGAGTAAACCCATGAGTTCTAACTTCGGGATGTGAAGTTCTTTCGAGTCTTCATTTTTCGCTATACGTGACTTTCCCATTAAAAAATGAACTGATGTTCCTTGTTCATTCCTTGATGTCAGATATATGACAGCTGCATATGCTGTTTTTGAAGCATCAGAAAAACAATTTAGCTGGTATGTAGTTTTAGACTCAGGAACATCATTCGTTACACATCTGGGTAGTTCCAAGTGTACAGCCGTCCTTATTGTTTCCAATATTTCTTGCATGGACTGTATCACATCTTCTGGTAAGATTGTGTCCCATTTATGTTTCTGTTCACAGATGTTCCTGAACAAGGTCTTCAATGGTAGGGTTAGTGGACAAATGAAGCCACATGGGTCATATATCCGGGCTAAGGTACGAAGGACCTTCCTCTTCGTGTTTGCAGGTGCATCCTTGTCAAAGTGATGATTAGTTATTTTCAATTTTAATGAATCTCTCTCCACATTCCACGATAAGCCGAGAATTTTCACTGTATCTTCCCGTTTTGCTTGGTGCTCTGTGGGTACAAGATTAAGAAATTCTTTACTATTTGAGTTCCAATCTCTTATATTCATGGATATTTGTTCAAAGGTCTCCCGTGTCTTCTTATATACCTCTTGTGCTTCTTGGACAGAGTTCGCTCGGTTACTAAATTATCTACATAGCAATTATTGGCTATGTCCTTTAGTAGATCTACATTTGTCTGTGACATATGGTATCTAATGGTCGCCGTCAATAGGAATGGACTAGATATTATTCCAAACGGGACACGGCAAAATCGGAGATAAAGTAAATTTTCTTTTGTCAGGTCCTTTGTTGTGTCTCTCACCCACAGGAATCTGGTCACATCACGGTCCTTCTCTTGAAGTCCGATCTGCAGGAACGCCTTTTCCACATCTGCCACTATTGCCACCCTTTTCGTTCTGAACTTCAGGAGAAGAGCCGTGAGATCCTCTAGCATCGAGGGTCCACTGTACAGGCATTCATTTAGGCTTTTCTTTCCTGATCCTCTTATCGATGCGTCATACACAATCCTTCCTCGCTTCCCTTCACCCTTTACTATATGATGGGCAAGATAGTGAACGGGATGTAAAATATCACTGTTGTGTGGTTCGACTATTTCAATTACATTCCCATCGAGTTGTTCCTTTAGAATGTCGTCATATTCCTGTAGCATTGCCGGATCCAATCTGTTGATTAAACTTTTCAGTCTTCCTAATGCCACGCCGAAATTGACTGGGAGCTGAGGTGGGTATTCAATCCATGGCCATGTTACTTCATACCGTCCATTAATATACTGTAGGGTGTCATTAAAATGTTTCACTGCTTCGTCTTGTCTAGTGGCTTTGGGAGAGTCGTTTATGCCAATACACTCAAGAGACCATAGAAATTTGATGTCAATGTTTCTAAGAGGTAAGTCCGGTTCGGTAAAGTAAGGGCAGCTTGAATTATGACAGTGGCAGTAAGTGTTCACAGTTAATATGTTCTCTTGCCTTGTAGTATGTTCAAGATTTTCTACATTTCCTGATAGCAGCCAACCAAAGTCAGAATCTACAAGGTATAATTCATCCTGAATTTTTTCCTTTCCTTGACGCATGAAGCCCGCATAGTAGTCGTTCCCTATTAAAATGTCTACATTCTCACCAGTAGAATCATCATCAGCCACCAAATCAACCACTGAAGTATCAAATTCAGCTACTGGTAACCTTTCTGTAATATGTGGAACAATATTGACTCTTACTTGTTTCTTGATATCACGTTTGGTTTCTAATAAAATGTCTACAGATGGGCTTGACATTTCCTTCGGATTAGTTGCTCCAAATGTGTATACCAAGAGCCGGTCTTCATTGTCAGGCGTTAGTTGTAGTTTAGAAGCTATCTTCGCACTGATGTAACTTCTTTGGGAGCCACTGTCTAATACAAGCCTGCACTTAAGCTTGTTTCTTTTGTTGTTGGGGTTGGTGACCTGTGCCACGGCTGTCTGCAAAAAGGTAAAGCTATTTGTAATATAACACTTGACCGTTATAGGTTCACTGTCTATAAAATCTTCATTACCCTTTGGCTTCGGACACAGTAGCTGGAGGTGTCCTTCACCACATCGGAAGCATGTTATCTTTCTGTGGCACTGGTCTGTTTTGTGGTTCCTTCTTAGACACTTATGGCACCTGTCCGTTAACTGTTTTTTCCTGGACTCCACATCACTATATCTCTTGCAGTCCATGCTGTTATGGTTACCAAGTTTACAGAAGATACAAGGCAATCTGTTTCTTTTTCTGGCTATGTTATTATTGACCTGACTGTCCATTTTCCGTTTCAGGCTTCTCTTCGGCTTGTAGTTGGCGTTGGTACCACTCCGTATTGGATATTCAGCCTTTGTTTGGAGTACTTCAGTAGTAATGACCTCTTGTTTCGTGTCTAAACCTGTCCGTGTTAGAGCTGGAGCGGTTTGAGCCTTTTCCATAGCCACCACAATATCCACTAAAATCCGTCTTACTGTAGATGTTGAGTTATCTTTAATATTAGACTGTTGGGGCATGAGGTGATACTGATGTAAAACCTGTTCAGGAAACTTGGAAAGTATAGTAGCCCGTAGGTGGTTTCCAGTAGTGTTTTCTCCTAATTTTTCTAGCACCCTCAAATGCCGCTCTATTTCATCAATTGTGCGCCTACAGCTGGACGCCGTATATTCTGCTCGTTCAAGGTTTGTTAACGCAGTATAGTGTGCATCTATGAGTGTGTCATCAGAGCCATACCTTGATTTCAGCGCTTCAACAGCTATGGTGTAGTTGTAGTTAGTTATACTAATGCCTGCTACTGCTTCCAAGGCCCTACCTTCGAGACTACTAATTAGG
This sequence comes from Choristoneura fumiferana, assembly GCF_025370935.1. Taxonomy (NCBI): domain Eukaryota; kingdom Metazoa; phylum Arthropoda; class Insecta; order Lepidoptera; family Tortricidae; genus Choristoneura; species Choristoneura fumiferana. Next base: position 8,681,062 of record NC_133499.1, read on the forward strand.
TACGTCAGCTTGTCTGCCTCTGCTAAGGGCTGGCTATCAATGTTGGAGGCAAACCTGTCCCAGAACTCCAACCATCTAAGTGGTTGCCCATCAAATTTAGGCAATTCCAACTTGGGCAATTTCACACCAAGATGACGAGTCGATGTGCTGCAGTGTTCTCTGGTTTGGACCGACGAAGCAGCCGCGGTCGCCATAGATGATTCGATGGTTGTAACGAAATCTTCAGCTTGTATTTGAATCTCCATCGCATTTGTGACTATTGTCATTTGAGGACTTGGAGAGGTAGATGTGTAATGCCGTATTTCATCTTGTAATTTATTTATCATCCCTTTCAATTGCGCTACGATATTAGACGCGGTGTCAAGCACCATCTCGCCCGACTCGTAATTTTGTTTTGCAACTTCGAAACATTCCTTTAGCTTGTTTTGCCGCATATGAACTACTCCAGTAAGAATTTCTTCCATTTTTATTGCTCGTATACTGAAATACGCGAAAACAATTGACTATAGTCGATGTTCGAAATTCAAAAAAAAACTAAACACTATGTTTACAACTGTGAGCAACTCACCACGATGTTTCTCTATTTCTCCTCTCAAAGAACAGCACCGATCGCTGGGGTTCGTGAATAGTTAGTTCGTTGTAAACTGAAATTTAGAAACAAGAAGTATTACTACCCTTTACTATCAGTAAATCAAACATATCACGACCCGCCGGTTCATACAAGAAGTGCAAATTTACCTCTATTTGTTGACTCCGTATATTATTTAGGCTGATCTTCACTGCCACAACAAAAATAAACACACTACAACACTTACTTTTCACTGTAATAAAGTTATTTCTAATTATTTTTCTCAAACTTTATAGCTTCAAACTGTAACAAGCAAGCAGAGAAAAAAAACCAACGACAATAGAACTGACAGACCAAATGGCGGCAAACCTAGAAAAAAAATCAACGCAATCCAATGCTACTTATTGCAGCCCGTATTAATACAACGATTATTTATTATTTCTGTAAAAGGTATAATAAATTAATACAAGCAAATATGCTAACACTTGTACAGAAAATGTTTATTCAATACAATAGTTTAATGAAAGTGTGTCAATTCCTTATCATTAATCGATTAATACCGATTCGTGCCGCACTAAACCATAGACAAAAAAGTTTCACAGTGTGGCAAGCTTAAAAAATTGTATCTACAATTTCGATCGGACATTAATAATTTACTTACGCCCGTTCCATACAACATGAATAGGGCTGTATCACATAATATGTTTGTGGCTGTATGCCTTTCAGTTCTTTTCTTTTTGAAAGACTGACAATCACTCAGCATAATTAAAACACCTTACGCAACATCATACCTTAGACAATTTTATTGGATTAAATAATTCACATGATATCACTCCAAAAATCTCTTTATTGCCATACACCAAATATTTTTTGAAATTAGTAGGTACATTAACAAAACGTTCCGCGCTCACTTTATTTGTTCAGAGACTGAACTATGTACTTGAAATCTTTTACTAAATAAGTCATACTTATCTGACTCATTCGACAATATCCCAGCACTCCTCCACCAAAATGTCGTCCCTCCTGTACTGACTGCTGGTTCATATCAATATGAGGACGACATGAGGGTATACGAAATACACATTTATCATGGCAGTGGAAAGATGAGTCGACCAAAGTTATTCCACTCTTATCGCAATTATGTGTATACTATAAACATGAGGTCTTGCCTCTCGCCTGTGGCTATGCCACTTACTTATCTGCTTCGGTTTTACCTGGTGCCTTCCATCTCTAATAATTCTGCATGGTTACCACCTTATGTACACTGTAGAGGCAACTCATGATTGACATTTGGTTGCGGTATACCGCCTTCCAATGGCTATGCACATCAATTACCTAGTTGGGCATCGGTCGACTTGCTCCGGTCTAGACAGGGTGTGAGTATGACCCTGGTGACTCTATCATATTGTATTCATTCGTCACTTAGCCGGACGAGGGGGCTTTGCCCCCCCGGAGGCCTCCACCATCCCCTAATAGCCTCGCCACGGTTGCTCCAACTACAGTCGACCGTGCCTGTGTGTTTCCGGACCACACTTCGAATATATGGGAGCTCCAGGCTTCCCTGTCCAATGTCCTTGACTACCAAATGTGCCGTGCACTGCAAGATTGGACTACACGTATCAGAAAGATCATTACCACACTTTACTGGTTTCCTCATCTTTCCACGTACCATGCACATATAGGTCGACATAGATATGCGATAGCAAAGTTAACACTCACCCGGGGTGTTCCAATGGGTACAGGCCTCCTAGAAGCTCGTAGCTCCTCACTTATTCTTAACAGCTATCCTTCTTTACTGCCTCGCTGTCAATACTTGCCTCGCTATTTTTCCCGCCATCTCTCTATCATAGTACCAACATACATAAGTTAGTCAAAGACTAGGGTGGTATTACCACACTACAAATATAGATTGACAGTACTGATGTTGATACATACCGGTTGTTACATGGCGAATCGCGCTCAGCGCGACATTAACGGCGTTCAGATATTTTTGAACAAATTTTTGCTCACAAGTTTACGAACTCGACTGTACAATACCTCTTTATTATTATACGTTACCTAGATGAAGATGAGCCACAAACGATAATGTCGTCCCTTCTAAATTACTATGCGATTTATTTAAGAAGTTGAAGAACATAGAACTAATAATACTTGGTGTTAGGTACTATTTAAT
>NC_133499.1:8683902-8687975 GCF_025370935.1 Choristoneura fumiferana
CACTAGGCACAAAATGGCAGTGCCTCTAGTGGCGCATATCAGCAACAAAGTTGTTATAATACTTGGCACCAATGCAAAATCTTACACTAAGGGCATTTCATCACTCACTGATAAGTCCCTGTTATTTTGTTTGACAGATATCTATGATGCTGTCTCTCTTTATTCGAAGAAAATAAACAGACGGGATGATTAAAGAAAGCACGAAGCTTTTGACTGCACCACAATTGTGTAATGTCTTGGATAAAAAAAAATGTCTGTCAGATTATCCGATACACACGTATTTCCTTACGATGAGGCTTTGCGCTTTTCCATTATTTTTTCTTTGATTGGCAAATGACAAATGAAAAAATTTTTAATTTATTCTTATAAGCAACTGACGGACTCCACTATATTTGTTAGGAATCTTGGCCACATAATTGTTAACTTTATCATAAAAAAAAATCGTGACAACTAAATTAATTGTAGCACTTGTAATTGTTGTGCTGGCCTCATACTTTTACTGTCATCTATAACAACCCACATTAATCTGGTGACGCCCTTGTGTCGAAAAATATCAGCAACTTATCAGAGAGTTCCCTGTGAGCGAGAAATGCCATGATTATTAACTCCACGATTATTAACTCGACCGATTTCTCAAAGCAATATTTCAGAATTTATCACAATTCACTTAGACACCATTAAGTACCTTTGTAGGATCATAGAAACTCCATTTTCATGAACACCAATATAAAACGCAATCATGTCTAGATATACTATATGTTAGAGGGTCTCAAACATGTTATATTTATGACCCGATATTTTTAAATAGTTAGATTAAATTGAAAAAAAAATATGGTAAGATTTTTTATACATTGGACGTATGGGACTGTAAGATAATTAAATGTAAATTTAATGTCCATTATTATGTTTATTTTCAATTAATATTTACTGTCTATTTTTACGATGAATGGCGGGGGTTAGTTCGTGGTCGCATTTTTTTGAGATGTTATAAGTTATTTATCAAAAACATACAGAGGTACATATAAAAAACTTCACTAGAAATACACCAGGTTCTAGATAATTGAGTTTAAACATTATAGGAGAATAAGACAATGGCTTTTTCTTAAGCTCGAACGGAAAGCCAACCGTGAGCTGAGAAACTCATCTTGAGAACGAAGTCATTGCTCGAAACATGTCGACTATGCCTCGACTATTAAGTAAGTGATTCTCATGATTATTTCTGCGTCTCGTGTTATTTTTCATTCAATTTGTCATGTTTCAAAAATAGTTTTTGTATCACAATTAAAAAATAGTGATGAGACTTTTTTACATTGCAAGGAAATGACGACCACCTCCCAACTCCCGCCTAAATGTTGTGTATATTATGGCTGTAACGTAATGTATTGTAAGTGTACATTGTATTGTATCCCGGGACGCCCTTAACATGATGTTTAATCTGTGACAAGGAAATACGATACCTTAGGCAGTTGTCTCACCGCTGGCGAGGAAACGATTGGCTATCGACTATTTTCTCGCTCAAGAAACGAACAAAAGATATAAGATCCTGTGTGAGTAAAAGAGACATATATATTAATAGTTGATCGCTAGCGGTTCACACTGCCGGCGAGAACTCGCTTTACATCTTTTGTCGCAGCGACAAGAGCTATAAAACTAGCTCAGCGATACTCGCTCAGCGCTGTTAGCTTGGCGGCCGCCCGGCTCGAGCGAGTGGAGCGAGTAATCGCCTGTCGTGCTCGAACACTCGCTTTTCACTGCTCGCTTCTCGCTCATCGTCGGCGGTGGGACAAGTACCTTAGCAGAGGCGTCTACCTATAGTGCAGGGTGTGCGTTGCACACGAGCGCAGCGGTGTTAGGGGCGCCGGATGCGGCCGCGGCACTTTCTACCTATTCGATTTTGACCGCGCGCTTCCTAGATGGCGCTAAAGTTATAATTGCACACGGGCGCTACATGGATAAAGACGCCTCTGTACCTTAGTTTGACCCGTTCGGAGTTCGGAGGTATTATCACTTGTGTCTCAACGTTGGTTAATATTGTCAGTGCATGGCCACCTATTAGAGGCCCTGGGCACAACATGCTGCATTCGGTAAGCCTGATTTTCAGGCGAGAATTGAGTAGCTATCGGTTATCTAGTAGAAGATCCGAACTTGAAAGATCTGCACCGGTCTGATAATAGAATGAAATGTAGTTTATATTAAATTTAGTATACATATTAGAAAATATATTAGAAATGGTTTTGCTAATAAAATCCTGGACAAGCAATTATTTTTTAATAACTTTTAATAGTTTTTAATTAAATGCAGACAACCCTATATCAACGTGTTCACAATGAAACAGCGCTTACGTTGATAAACAATTTTAGTTCTATTATCTAATCAAGTGAAAGTAACTGGCATAACTACTAATACTAATAACTATTTGAGTTTATACCTCGCACCCAGTAGCTCGTCCAGGTAAACAATAGCAAACCCAACGTCTACATATTCTATATGTTTTATACTTTAAGTTAATATAAAATTTTCTTGTTATCTCGATGATGCAACAAAAATGTATTAATCATATTTTTTGAAAAATAATTAAAAATAGCTTGTCCAGGATTCTTTTAAGCAAATCCATTTGTAATGTATTTTCTAATATACTAAATTGATTATTAAAATAAGTTTTATTCTTATTAATTTCTTTATCAGACCGGGAAGATCTCTTTCAAGTTCGGATCTTAGAATGTGGGACTAGGGGGGTCCAATCCATCGCGGCCCTGGCACGTGCCAGTGGGAAGAGGGGCTTGCCTGTCTGTAAACTGGGATGGCCAAGGCCTACGCTAGCTATCGTAAGTTCCGTTTGACGTTTGACGTCTGCTTGCGATTGGCTCATTTAGTTTTAACCAATCACGAGGCAAACGACAAACGGGCACACGATACTAACGCCATCTAGCGATATTTCGCCTCTGTGAAAACCCTCATTGACAAATAGTCAAATCAGAAATGCTTTATCTATTGTAGAAAAGAGGCAGTTTTTGCCTAACGTTTCTGACGCTGGCGATCGCAATCAAATGTCAATTTTTTTTTGAGAAATCTGTCATTTTGATTGCGACCGTGAGCATCAGAAACGTTAGGCAATACGGCCTCAGGATCTATAGTTTGTTAGTGAAGTGCTACCTAGCCGCTTCCTAGACTTCCTACCAGGGAAGAACTGGAACCGGAAGAAAGCTACCTGGCTGGATAGATCTGTGGTGGTAATGCGTACACGAACGCGTCAAGTTACGGTTGTATGTAGACGACAGCGCTTTGAGAATAAGCGATTTGGTCGGCAAATTAATACCGCTAGTGTGTATCTTTTTGTATGACAAGATTGTATGTAACTCTTTGAGTGTCGTGGTCCGTAACAACTTAATTCCCGACGACGCGCGAGTATTTAAAAGATCGTTATTTGTGTTGTGGCGTTATTGTACGCTTACATTATCTTTTATTGACAGTTAAACTTGAAGAAATGGTTCTACGATTATATGAATGTAATAGCTGTTGTAAACAAATTCATTAAATGTATTAATATCATTTGATAGCTCAGTTTAGACTTGCAAGAAAAGTGCTGCAAGTTGTATTACATTGCGTTGCGGAACGAGTTTGAAGTGGACAAGAGCGCAGCAATGTAATGCAACTTGCACGACTTTTCTTGCACTGGGATTTTGGGACTTGTTATCTTGAGACAACGATAGGATTGTTTTACTTTTGTACCATCCAACCAGTTGAGTCGTGAGGTGACCCAAAAAAGAGAGAACCTTGGGGTGAAGAACCTTTTTGCTGATAATTCTCGTTGCCTGAGAAGAAAACTATTTTTGACATTTACTGTGAAAATTTTCTAGCGTACGGTATTTGACCTAAACGAATTTATAAGTTTTGTAGTAGTCACAATTTTTTCAGTATTTTGGCGTTTCTAGATACCTAGATAATAACCTAGTTGTTTAAGTTACACTGGCGCCCTCTGTGTCGACATTTGACAACAACGTCATCTTTTGGAACACGTGTACAACTCGACGCCGATAAAACAGTTAGGTCTCACCTCACATGTGATAAAGTTT
>NC_133499.1:8690138-8717418 GCF_025370935.1 Choristoneura fumiferana
GAAATGAAACTTTAATGCCTAACATTAATACTTATCAATGAACTAAAATAATTTCCTTGCTCACCCGCGACCTTACGATAGCTAAGCTTATGCAAAATATGCGTGTTCATGCAGTTCCTCCACCTCCACACTGTAAGAACACACACAAATCACACAAACCCATCTATCACACCACCACACTACACTGACGCGTTTCGAACTCAAACAGAGCTCATCTTCAGAGTGACACAACCGTACACCATGCTACCAGTTGTTAGACTAAAGAACCACAACCACCGTTTTAACTTGTCACTGTAACTCCCCAAGTACCCACATACGCTTCATGAAACAAAACAAAACTACCCACAAATTATTAATAAATTTTTTAACCGTCCTTCAAAACTACCTTGATTTTTTATTTTTTTTACTGTCAAGGCATGTTTATTAACTACCATTGCTGAAATTAGATAGTCATGTTGGCACTGGGTACCAAACCCAGCATAATGCTGATCACATGACGTGACCACCGCTGATTTTCAGTTTGGCCCCTACACGAGGGGTAATTTTGGTTGAAGTAGTGGTTTGCGTTGTGTTCGTGTATATACATTATATTTATGTTCGTGTATATATATGTATGTATGTATATATGTTTACATGCATGTATGTAAGTATGCTATATATATGCATAGACGTGATGAAGTAACAATCAAAACAAACATACTTAACTTTCGCATTTAAGTATAAATAGCTGTTACCCGCTACTCCGTCCGCGTGGAGTTCGTTTATCTCTTTGCCTCGGGAACTATGGATATTTCCGAGATAAAAACTATCTTATGTCCTTCCCGGGGACTCAAACTATCTGTACACATTTCATCTAAACCAGTTCAGCGGTTAAGACGTGGTGAGGTAACAAACAAAACAAACAGACACAAACTTTCCCATTTATATTCGTGGGATGTGACATCCCGCTCCCGCTACCTCTTGTGACTGGTGCCCCGCGCGCCGACCGGTTTGCAGACGCAGGCGCAGCCAAAAAAAATGTCTGCCGCCCGTCTGGGAGAGAAAGCTGCGCCAAGTGAAATTGATTTAGTTGATCCCTGTATGCAATACAAGGGTTACCTATTTCAAGAGCTACGGTGCCACAAACAGACACACAGACACACATACCGGTCAAACTTATAACACCCCTCTTTTTACGTCGGGGGCTAAAAATAAATTTTAACAAAAGCTTTTTAGGGTTCCGGAGCCAAAATGGCAAAAACGGAACCCTTATAGTTTCTTCGAGTCCGTCCGTCTGTCAAGTCAAGTCAAGCCAAAATATCTGTATTCAATTTAGGCTATAACAAGCACTTATGAATGTCAAACAAAATCTAAAACCGGTTCGGGAAAACCTCTGTTGAAAAGAATCCGGCAAGAAACTCAACGAGGTAAACAACTGTCTGTCTGTCTGTCCGTCCGTCCGTATGTCACAGGCATTTTACTCGAAAACTACAAGATGTATATCAATGAAATTTGGAGTACAGATGACTTGTCAAAGCCGCTATTTAGTTTTGTAGTTAAGTTACAAATTACAAAAATAAATATTTACACGTAACAGAAGTTGAAAAATTTTTTTTAACTCGCATCAACGTGTGGCACATAGTTCGACAGCTCTTTTGAAAAGATAGTAAGGTTTCTCAAAAACTTTTTTGATTAAGTGAAAATTTCCGGAAATAATCGCTCCCAAAGTAGCAAAAATTGTGTCCCCCCCTCCTATCTTGTAAACCGTTTGTCCAAAAAATATGCAAAAAATATGGAAAGGTAACGCTTAATAAATACTTTCAACGGAAATTGGTTTCAACATGATCGGATATACCGTTTTTGAGTTATTGCCGAAAAACTGCGCTTCTCAACAAAAGGACGTAAGTGCCGTGAAGATACGCTCTGTTTCTGGTAATAGATTTAAAGACTGTAGTAAGTGTTTTAATGAGGGCTATCATTTTATGTCTCACTAGATGGCGCACTGTTGCGTGAGGTTTTTAAGTATGGCTTTCAAAGTCTGTTATTAAGGGCGTGAAAACAAAGTTTAGATTAAAATCATATTTAATACACCTTACAACCGTGCCATAAAATCGAGCATGCCACAGTGTTGCATAGTCCCCGTTTTGTTCGGAAAAAAGGGAGGACAAAGGTTTCCGAAAGACAAAACTGTCTCAAAACACAGACATTCATTGCCCCGTAACGCATAATTGCCATAATTAATTTCAGATAATGCAAAATATTCACAAAATTATTCTAATTATAAATAAACCCGCGTAGCTCACCCAAAAACTATGAGATTTGACATTTCGGAGACCTCACGCTACACTAGCGCCTCTAGCGGCGAATTCATTCGCGATAGCCCTCATTGTGTTATAACGCACATAATATTACTTGATTTTTTTCGAAATGGCTACGGAACCCTATCTTGGGCGTGTCCGACACGCTCTTGGCCGGTTTTTTTTATAGTTCCACGGACTCTAAGTTAGATATATGCTCTATCAGTATCAGTTCTATGAACATGATAAGGAGAGTCCCGTCTGCTTTGCTTCCTGTGGGCGCGGCCATTATACATAACGGTCCACAATAGCTAAATAGCTTATCTACTTTGTTATCACTGGACAAGCAATTTAGTATATCAACTGAGTGTATAAAACAGACTTAGAAGTAACAAAAAATAACAATTGGCTTTTGTCCTTAAAAACCGGCGTGTGAGTCGGACTCGCGCACGAAGGGTTCCGTACAGTCACCAGCACCAATATCTGACACAAGCGTGCATAAATATCTGATACGACTCTATTCCTAGGGCGGGAAGGACGTGTCAGATATTTTTGCACGCTCCGCTGTGGCAGATATTAATGCTGGTGACTTTACCTGCTGTGTACATACCTGCTGAGGCACCGACTTCAAACTAGTGCCTAGAATCTAAGTCCTAGATTAAGGTTAATTAAAAAAAAGCGTTTATTAATATCTGCTTTTCAGTTTTTTCGCCGTTAAAGACTGTATTGTAACGTTTTAAACTTTCGTGATTCTCACTCATAGTCAAAATACCCCATACCCCACACTTCAGTCTACTCGTGACCACGGCAACTGTAACGTTGCCGAAACGTCGAGGTAAATATTACTCGTGTAAAAATAGCGTGATAAGTCCCGTGTATGGTATTTTGACTAAAGACTGTATTGTGAATAAATATTTGACACTAGTGTTTACCCCCTGCTTCGCACACGTAAATCAATTAGATCCAGCAGCCGAATTTTTAAAAATTCCCGTGGGAAGTTCCGATCATTAAATCATGGTTTTCATTGACGTTACATTAAAAACAATCATGAAAATCATTTTTGAAAAAATATTGGTTTCTCTTTTACAAATATACAATTTTACTCACAAATGTGATGAAAAACATTGTATGTCGCACGGGCGGCACTAAGAATTACGAACTATCGATTCATTAAAGCCTCAGTCTTCGACTTCGGGCTTCTAATAGAATCTCGTTCGTAATTCCTCACTTACCGCCCTTAAGACACAATGTACTATTTATTTCTTTCTTTCTTCAAATAGTTTTTGGGTTATGAGGGGGTCAAAAGTGGATCCAAATGGTTCGGGTAAATTACACACGGTGCTGCCCTCCAGTTCTGTTAGGTTGAGCTTGGCTTGATACACTACCGCGTGTCTAGATATACGAAAGTAAAGTTAAACGATTGCAATAACAAGACTTTAAAAACATTTTATTTTCTTTTGTTTAGGGGTCATCTGCTTCTTCCGCCAGTGACTTTCATCTGGAGAAAAATTCTCTCTTGGATTAAAGCTAAGGTAACCGTATTAATAGGTTTAAAGTGTTTACGCTATGTTTTAAAATCAGGTTGTGTCTGTGTTTTTAGGGTTCCGGAGCCAAAATGGTAAAAAAGGAACCATTATAGTTTCCGCCATGTCTGTCTGTCTGTCTATCTGTCCGTCCGTCCGCGGCATTGCTCAGGGACTGACGATGCTAAAAAGCTGTTATTTTGCACGTATATATAATGTAAACTATGCCACCAACAAAGTGGTACAAAAAAATTTAAAAAAAAATTTTTAGAATTATAGACGTAAAGCGAGCGGGGGGGGGAGATTTTTTTTCTCATCCAATCCTATAGTGTGGAGTATCGTTGGATAGGTCTCTTAAAACCATTAGGGGTTTGCTAAGACGATTTTTCGATTCAGTTTCAGTTCAGATTTTTGCGAATTTGTATATTCAACTTTAAAGTGCAAATTTTCATTAAATCGAGCGTCCCCCCCCCCTCTAAAATCTAAACCGGTGGGTGGAAAATTTGAAAAAAATTCAGTATGGTAGGAAGTATATCAATATCAAACTTTCATGGAAAAACTATAACGGCTAAGTTTGCTTGAGAATTATTAATAGTTTAAGAGTGAATAGCAGCTTAAGGTATAAAATATACCTAAACTTGGAAGATTCCGTATAAAATACGAAATCCTTAGAAAAATATTTCTTATTTTTTTTCGTAATAGCTACGGTACCCTATTTTTAGGCGTATTCGACACGCTCTTGGGCCGGTTTTTAGATTTACATAGTGATGATTAGATTAGTGATGATAGATTTACATATGAGCTACCTTCATACTAAATTTCAAGTGTCTAGGACAGCCAGGGGTGACCTAAAAAATTTTTCGGTTTAGGCAATTTTAATGGAAAACCCTTTTTACAAGCTTTTATCTGCTATATATACTCATCGGCACATTGGGCCCACTTCTCCATACAAAATTACCTATTGCTGGGGTGTTTTTGTTCTCGTCTTACCCTATAGTGTGGGATATCGCTGGATAGGTATTTTAAAACCATTGGGGAGTTTCCAAAACGATTTTTCGATCCGGTGACCCGTTTGCGAAATATTCAACTTTAAAGTGCAAATTTTCATTAAAATCTAGCGTCCCTCTAAAATGTAAACTGTTGGGTGGAAATTTTAATAAAAATTCAGAATGGTAGTAACCTAAGTATAATCAAATTTACAAGGATCTACTATAACGGCTAAGATTGCTTCAGAATTATAAATCCTTAGAAACTTACTTTTTTTTTCTTACTTTTTTTTTCAATTCTGCGTGAGCGAAGCCATGGGCAAAAGCTACCCATATAGGGATCCCTTCCACTCTTTGAACGATTGACAGACAAGAACACAAGAATAAACAACGTTTGATAGTAAAAAGGGCATAACGTCGCTTCCAACCTAAAAAAACTTTCCTCAAGTATAAGTTAGCAACTCGATCAGCTGTCTAGACCCCCCCCTACCCCCTACCCACGCGCCCCCCTGTCTAGACGAGCCCGAGACACCTGGCTACGTCGGACAATGAGGCTGGAGTCAAAACATAACTATTTTTAGAGTTCAAATGATCTTAGACGTAGAACAGTTTTTGTTATAAACTAACCAACCTACAAAATAATATTGATAATATAAAAATATATCAACAAGGTGTGATTTAATAAATGAAAAACACAGACGCACCAAAAATATTTTTAAGGTTAATCCAAAAGGCCAAGAGCGTGTCGGACACGCCCGAAAGAGGGTTCCGTAGTCATTACGAAAAACTTTAGTAATATTTTTCTAAGAAATTAAGTGATTTGATATGTTGTACGGAATATTCCAAGTTTAGGTATATTGTACAAGCAGAGGATCGTGGGTTTCTAATACCTTGGCTGCTATTTACTTTCTTAAAACTTACTGAAATAATTCTGAAGAAAACTTAACCGCTTATAGTTTTCCTTGTAAGTTTGAATTAACTTACTTACCATCCTGAATTTTTTTCAATTTTTCCTCCCACCGGTTATAGATTTTAGAGGGGGGGGGTTACGCCGCTCGAATTTAACACAGCAGTACATAATTTTAATGAAAAAATTTGCACTTTAAAGTTAAATATTCGCAAACAGATCACTGAATCAAAAAACGTCTTAGCAACCCCCGTAATGGTTTTAAAAGACCTATCAAACCATACCCCACACTATAGGGCTTGGATGAGAAAAAAAAATCATTCCCCACTTTACGTCTATGGTAAGTATCCTAATAAAAAAAATGTTTTTTTATTGTACCATTTTGTTGGGCATACTTTTCATATATATTCATGTAAAATTACAGCTTTCTAGCATAGTCCCTGAGCAAATTCTAGAGAAAGACCCTAAGAAACTATAAGGGTTCCGTTTTTGCCATTTCGGCTACGGAACCCTGAAAACCGCATTCGAATCGATCCACCCGCTTAAGAGCTACAGTGCCACAGACAGACACAGATAGCGGTCAAACTTATAACACCCCTCTTTTTGCGTCGGGGGTTATAAAACGAGTCAGGAATCGACCACACGTGAAAAATATAGCATAGGAAAAATTCGTGTCTCCTGTCCAGCGGTGGCTGTAGGGGTTATAGCACGCAGCACGGATTGCTGAGGACCTGGGTTCGATTCCCAGCGCTGGTCTCTTTTTCTGGTTTTTCTGTGCATCCATATCTCAGTTTGTATTTTCGATATGGTTTCACGGAATACCCGTAAAAGTAACAAATTTGGAGTTGAAATATAAAAAAATACAAAAAGACTTCAAAAAAAAACAATCATAATTTGATTGCTTAGTAGCGACATCTCTTGTCTGTGTGAGCGGTTGGTTCCGAAGAGTGTGACGTCTCTCGATGAGAGCGGAACATAGATGTCGCTAGTGCTGCTGCATAAGCAACCTGAGATATGTATGCATAGGAAAAATTCGTGTCTAGATTCCTGTCCAGCGGTGGTGTAGGGGTTATAGCACGCAGCACGGATTGCTGAGGACCTGGGTTCGATTCCCAGCGCTGGTCTCTTTTTCTGGTTTGTCTGTGCATCCATATCTCAGTTTGTATTTTCGACACACGTGAAGTTTGTCGACTTTTAACGCCCTTCGTGCCCGGCTCACACTTGGCTTGTTTAATGTGTTTTTGGCACCATAAAACGCGCAATACCATCTGTTCTTATTCTCACGGTGCGTTTACGCGTTTTTTGCGTATTCGCTCTTTTAGAACGCTCCCGCTTCACACCTGTCGGTGTCTCGATTATCAAAGCTTTTTTAAAAAAAAAATTGCGTGTTAAGTCCGTGTGCAATGCAGGTTTTTTTTTATTCGACTGGACGGCAAACGAGGAAGTGGGTCTCCTGATGGTAAGAGATCACCACCGCCCATAGACACTGCAACACCAGGGGGATTGCAGATGCGTTGCCAACCTAGAGGCCTAAGATGGGATACCTCAAGTGCCAGTAATATAAATAAACCCGCGTAGCTCACCCAAAAACTATGAGATTTGACACTAGCGCCTCTAGTGGCGAATTCATACGCGATAGCCCTCATTCGTTTCCCTATCCCGCGGGGACTATGCTGATTTCCCGCAAAATTAGCCTAAGTTAATTTAGTACAAGTACCTAGTAATTTTTTTTTTATCTAAGCGTCGTCGGTGTCGGGGGAACGCATACAAACACACAGACACACATAGCGGTCCTTATGACACCCCTCTTTTTGCGACGAGGGTTAAAGATTAAAATTTTAGTGTTAGGTAATTCAAATACCACTCCATCAACGCATATACAGCTAGAAAAAACGTATATTTAACTTCCCATGTCTTTTATACATTTTTTACCTAAAAAAACTGCGATAAAGGAAAGAATTAGCAGCAGGATGTTTGCTTCAACCCCCTATTTTTTAAAGCGTATAAAGTGATACGCCGATTCCATTGAGACTTCGTTTTTGGGGTTCCATATAGAAAAAAAAATAAAAATTGCTTATTTCCCATATTAACTAGTCTTAAATTTCCTTTAGTGGTAGGGACTTCCTTTTAGGTGAGTGAACCTGTGTTAGGACACCGCGCTCCTTCATAACTAGGTATTACGTAAGTCTGCACAGGAAATATTACGATATAAAAATTACTTATATTCTTAATTTAATACGCTAAATAACGGTGATGTGTGTGTGTGTGTGTGTGTGTGTGTGTGTGATATGCCACAAATTAGGTACAGTTAATATTTAGCTCGGTACAGTAATAACTCCGTGTCATCATAGCTTAGTTGTTTCAGCCATGTAGTTAGTTTCATCTTGCATTAATTGATGAATATTGACTATTTTTTAACCGACTTCAAAAAGGAGGAGGTTCTATGTTCCAATGTTTGTATTTTTTTAGGGTTCCGGAGCCAAAATGGCAAAAACGGAACCCTTATAGTTTCGCCATGTCTGTCTGTCTGTCTGTCTGTCCGTCCGCGGCTTTGCTCAGAGACTATCAATGCTAGAAAGCTGTAATTTTGCACGGATATATAAGTAAACTATGCCGTCAAAATGGTAAAGCTAAAAATTGAAAAAAAAAAAAATTATGGTACCTCCCATAGACGTAAATTGGGGTAATTTTTTTTCTTCATCCAACCCTATAGTGTGGGGTATCGTTGGATAGGTCTTTTAAAACCATTAGGGTACACCCCAATACTAATTGCGTTGTACGGGAATGGCACGGAACCCATTGTGCGAGAGCCCAGCTTGCTTTTGGCATTTTTTTAAAACATCCCAATGATCTATTGTAGTTTTTTTGCAGACAATCCCTATTGTACGATCTATGAGTAACGGATCTTTGGAAACGGAACTATGTTTTTTACAAGCTTTTATATAGTTTCACCTGTCCCTTTGTCTGTCTGTCTGTAATCAAATCTTGCAAGCTAAATTCGACCAACTTCCAGTAGTTGGATTGACTTGAAATTAGGTATGCAAATGTAGTTTGGGTGACAATGCAAGTAAAGTCGCCAAAAATACAGCCAGCAAAAAAAGCTTGTATTAAAAATGATGTACCAGAAACTTATTTAAAAAGATTTCTCATTTCGTAATTGAATTCATTTATAACCAGCTTTGTTTCTCAATTCCAGGTGCAGAGATGACATCATCAGCTACTGTCCAGGGTCGAAGAAAGCACGAAGGGTGCAGATTCATTTAAACAGATGGACGTGCAGAATCGCCTAATCGCATTGGTGGGAATCCAGTGGGTCAATAACCTAAAGAACCGACTTAGGGCCTCCCCACATAGTATGTCCAGTCCACCCAATAACAGCGAAAAAGGCGTCGGCCGAGCCGATCGACGTCTTTTTGCTCTTATTGCGTGCTCTTTTAAGTTTTTTGTAGACACGGGGGATAAATAACGTCACGGTGACAAACGGATTACGGATTAGCCCGAAACATGTCGAGCTAAACTCGATTTAAGACGTGAGTTATCCGAGTCAATATATTTAATATCACCGTGACTCGCCGTCAAATGTCACTGTGACTTTTCACAAAAGAACAACGTTACAAAATCACATACGTTCCTACTGTTCGTAGCGCCTAGCGCAGTCTCTGTTACTCAAATCACGACGCTGTAGAGTGCTGTGGCAGTCCTAAGCCTGTAAAAGTGTGAAGGTTATTTTGAATCAATTGACAAGATTTCATTTTTTTAACACCTGTAAATTACTGCAGGAATCGAATGAGTTTTGCCTCCTGAACATGGCAAAATATTTATTATAATTGATTGCTCCATATTTTAAAAAATACAAAAAAAAATACGTCTGAATTTGCCAACACTACCACAGAATGGATATGTTTCCTTTGCCTTTTTCACCAGAAAAAGGAGCTGTCATAATTTTGACAACGTCTCTGTGCAACGTCTACGTCAGATTTACGTGATCTTTTTTTTAAGAGACTAGACAAAAGTAATGGATCTATTGTGTGCTAGTTTTGGAGTTATGCCCTTTTAGAATAAGCACATCTTAAAAAAAATGTAATAAATTAATTAATAGTTGTAGCGAAATTTTAAAAATATCAGCGTTTTTCTCTTTCCAAACAGAATACAGAGAACGAATCAAATTATAGTCTTAGAAATATGACATCTTGTCAATTACTTGTGTGATAACGGTGTGACAAAAGCACGGTTATAATAGCACCGCGACAATATCATATGGCGATATGAGTAACATGCGTGACATAGTCACGTTGAAATAACAGTGACAAGAAAAACGTTCACTACAGGACCGTGACGTGTCACAAGTATCATACAGCGCCTCTAGTGGCGTTTTCACAAAACATTCGTTTGCTATTCGAAGACGTAAATCGAGCGTACGATCGTCGATACGTAGCCGCCACATGTCCACGGTGCGGCGTCGTCACCCGTTTTCGTTACGATACGCGGACGAAATAGTTTACGTAGCAAACCTACACTCACAAAAGTTGTTACGCAAACTTTCCGCTAGAGGCGCTGTCCGTGTTTCCATACAAATTAAGATTTTACTTTTGACGTATTTTGTAACCGAAAACTTACACTAAGGGCACAGTGACACGAGTAACAGGCGTGACAAAGTCACGGTGACTTTTCACTGTGACTTTTTTGGAACGGGATCGTCAGTCACTGATACCAAAATGTAACGCTTTTCCCCAAGTCTAGTTTTTGATCGGCTGTAGCCGATTCCGCGTGGATTGGGGAGACCCTAAGTCGAGTTTGGACTTGCAAGAAAAATCGTGCAAGTTGCATTACATTGCGGCGCTCGGTTGACCACTACAAACTCGTTGGCTTTACGGCGCCGCAATGTAATGCAACTAACACGATTTTTTTGCAAGTCGTCTTGGCTTTAGATATGTTGAACAACCCCGGAAAACAAAAAAAAAACAGCTTACAGCGGCAACATTCCCGGAGCGTTACAACTTAGGGATCTTTAAAAAACGAGCCTATCAATTCCTTAAAGGGTCGGCAACGCACCTGTGATTCCCCTCGTGTTGCGGGTGTCCATGGGCGACGGTGATCGCTCTCTCAGGTGACCGTCTGCTCGTTTGCCCCCTCGTTTTATAAAAAAAAAACCATATCGAAAATACGAACTGAGACGGATGCACAGAAAAACCAGAAAAAGAGACCAGCGCTGGGAATCGAACCTAGGTCCTCAGCAATCCTGGCCCTACACCAATGCTGGTCTCTTTTTCTGGTTTTCCTGTGCATCCATGTCTCAGTTTGTATTTTCGCTATAGATCGTACCCGTCAAACTGTACGACATTAGTTCAGCGACTTTTAAAAATAACAAAGCTTTAGATTTTCTGTTTTTCATACAAATGAAATAGTAGAATATACGCCATCCTGGAGCCCAATGAGGGCCATCGTTTTTTGTCTCACTAGATGGCGCACTGTTGCGTGAGGTTTTTTAAGTATCGTTTTGAAAGTCTGTTATTACGGGCGTGAAAAAATGTTTAGATTAAAATCATATTTAATACACCTTAAAACCGTACCATGTAATATCGAGCATGCCACAGTGTTGCATAGTCCCTGTTTTGTTCGGAAAAAAGGGAGGACAAAGGTTTCCGAAAGACAAAACTGTTCAAAACACAGACCTTTTTTCTTAATTTTACTACGACGGAAAATGTACAACGATTCAAGATGTGTTTAATGTTTCGGCAACGCTCGCATCGTACGCACACAGCAAACGTTGTAGTGTGCGGCGAAACACGGCCGCTGACGAGATCGCGCCAGTGACGAGTTGGGACAAAATTGCGCGCTCTTAATTGCCGCGGAACGCATATTTGCCATAATTAATTTCAGATATTGCAAAATATTCACAAAATTATTCTAATTATAAATAAACCCGCGTAGCTCACCAAAAACTATGAGATTTGACGTTTCGGAGACCTCACGCTACACTAGCGCCTCTAGCGGCAAATTCATACGCGATAGCCCTCATTGACGTTTCCTGTCACGCACGCTACAAACATTCGAATAAACTTTACAATTAACTCTACAATGCAGGACTTTTTGTTTTTGCAAAAAAAATATGTTATAAAAATTGGGGTTTACTTCCAGAAAAAAAAATATAGTAACAATTTTATTGAAATAAGTTTTTAAGCCGTGGTGGCCTAATGGTTTGACTTATCGCCTCTCAAGCAGAGGGTCGTGGGTTCAAACCCCGGCTCCGCACCTCTGAGTTTTTCGAAATTCATGTGCGGAATTACATTGAAATTTACCACGAGCTTTGCGGTGAAGGAAACATCGTGAGGAAACCTGCACAAACCAGCGAAGCGATTCAATGGTGCGTGCGAAGTTCCCAATCCGCACTGGGCCCGCGTGGGAACTATGGCCCAAGCCCTCTTGTTCTGAGAGGAGGCCTGTGCCAGCAGTGGGACGTATATAGGCTGGGATGATGATGATGATGAAGTTTTTATTTCATTCTGTTCCCGTTAAGGAACTACATGCATTATTTTGTGGGACTTTCATCAACATCGTCCAAAAAAAATTAAAAAATGTAATGAACTGCGTAAAGTAATTATCCTTTATACTTGTATTATTTATGTATTGTATGTAAATTTGTGTATTTATGTATTTTATTTTATATTTAGTTATAGATATATTATTTTTTATATATTTATTGTATATAGTTAGGTATTTTTGGTTTACATGTGCATTTATATTTATTCAAATGTTTTGCTCTATTTGTGATCGTTGTTTTTTGGATTGCTCCTCTACCACTCAAAGGTTGACTGGCAGAGATCCCTGCAGGGATAATTCCGCCTTTGTACTTAACACAACTTTTATTTATGTAACCTTTTTGTTACAATAAAGAGTATAAAATAAACAAACAAACTGCGACCAAAACAAATATCCTCTTGCTTATGACATAAATACTCTCATAAGTGCACACATTCTTCACTTATTTAGTATTCGCAATAAGAACGTCAATGCATGGAGTACCGAATCGGGAACGTTTGAAAAATCTATGTAAATAACGCAGTATTATAAAATGACACTCACCTATTGATTTATTATTCAATTATTCAATTTGTTTACACGGTATTACAGCGAACCAATAGACCGAGAAACCAGGTTACTTAATAAACTACTATACTATCCACTAATAACAATTATAATATAAAAATTACAATAACAATATTAACAGCAGAAACAAATAACACTTACAAAATGACAATTATGAGTAACCAAACTTACTTGATAATGCACAGTCTCTCAGACACTATATTATTATTTTCAAACTGCTTCATCTAGTAATTATTTTTTTTATCAACATCCGTAAGTTGACGAAAACAAAATT
Source organism: Choristoneura fumiferana (assembly GCF_025370935.1). Taxonomy (NCBI): domain Eukaryota; kingdom Metazoa; phylum Arthropoda; class Insecta; order Lepidoptera; family Tortricidae; genus Choristoneura; species Choristoneura fumiferana. The sequence continues at coordinate 8,703,212 of NC_133499.1, forward strand.
TGTATAATATTTGATTGGATTACTCTTTGATGAATTATAACAGGTATAATTAATCAAAGGGATTACTCTGGCCGTAGCATTAAAACGCTAACTAACGCTAGCTAACTAACGTTGCAGGTGGTAGGGCCTTGTGCAAGGTCCGCCCGGATTGCTACCACCATCTTGCTCGCTAATCCTGCCGTGAAGCAGCAGTGCTTGCACTGTTGTTTCGGCGTGGAGAGTAAGACAGCCGGTGAAATTACCGGCACTTGAGGCATCCCATCTTAGGCCTCTAGGTTGGCAACGCATCTGCAATACCCCTGGTGTTGCAGATGTTTATGGGCGGTGGTGATCTCTTACCATCAGGAGACCCACTTGCTCGTTTGCCATCCAGTCGAATAAAAATAAAAAATAAAAAAAACTAGCGGCACTGTACCGAACTATGTAGTAGCCCAGTGTGGTTTGTATTCTGAAATGTATCACAGATGTCGCTGCCTACCTCATTCTTAGCATAATTCGTAAATATGTTGGTTGTGCCTGATCGGGAACTGTATGTATTGTAGGGTTACATTTGTCGAACAGAGGCAAGCGTAGAGCCAAACATTGCTACGAACATTTGCACGATCATTCTCGGGAACGCTCTTGTAAATGTTCGTAATTTTATTTTCATCACACTTGCTCGTAAACAGTGTCGTAACATGCAGGCTACCTTGGTTGCAACCCCCCAAATAAAACCCTCGACCTTAATGTGCTTGCCATGAAGCCCGTGGTCGGTAAATGAGTCATTGCGCGTACAAATTTTCTTGTCATGAAGCCCGCACTGTGCCCGTACTGATGGTGCTGCGCGCGTATGGCGCAGCAGCAGGACCACATGCACACGCACGTCAGGCGCATGCTGCGGGAGGAGGAGGGCAGAGCTGCCAATAGCGCAGCCTAAAGTATCGCCAATAATTGGAACAATTGTATTTTTTCTTCTAGAAATAAAAAAAATACTCGCAAATGTGATGAAAAACATTGTATGTCGCACGGGCGGTACTAGAATTACGAACATCGACTCACTAAAGCCCTCAGTCTTCGACTTCGGGCTTCTAATAGTCTCTCGTTCGTAATTCCTTATTTACCGCCCTTAAGACACAATGTACTATTTTATTCCTGATGATGTCGGACAGATGAGATGCTCGGCAAAAAGCTTGAAGCAAATACTACCCTTGTTTTGCTTGGATTCTCGCTGGAACGCTCGGCAAAACGTCCCTCTGACACTTATAGTATTTAGTACGAGAGCGAGAGAGACGGTACGATACGAACTTCGAGTTTCGAGTGTCGTAGTAGCCCTGTTGTTTACTTTGTGTGCTTTTACATGTAATAACCTTCGCTAGAACGCTCCTTATAAGTGAATGCTTATGTTAGACAATTAGTTGATCAAGTTTGCAAATATTTCGGTGACTTAACGACTAGATGCATAGAAAACATGTTGGTTGTTGTAATTATTTTTTTGTATATTTTTATATATTTTTTTATTTTTCAGTTAACTATACAGATCTCTGAATTTATTAAAGATCGCGCCTTCTAAAACTTTAATTCCCTTTTTAAAATTTACTTTCCTTTTTAACGTACTCCAAAAGGGAGGTTACAAATTATAATTTTTGAACATTATGTTGTTTTTGTTTTGTGTCGCTCGACTATAATGACTATAATATTTACAAAACTATGAACAGTATTATATTTGCCAAAACTGTCAGAGTGACATAAGTATACAATATCTAATATATCAAAATGGCGTCCTCAAAAAGAAATATGTCTTTATTAATTTAACTTAAAAGACTTTAATTTAGAATAAATAATCAGACCCTGATTTAAAGTAGCTTAAGACTTTATGTTTCAACTTTCCATGTCTTGTAGTTTTAGAGTTACTCATACTGAACTATCTAAGTTGGCTCCCGGTTTCCTCGCACCTTTGCACCGACATATCTATTTATAGTATTTTCCTATAGTCATTATAGTCGACCCTTTCTAGCAAACGCCGTGGCCCACTTAACTGAAACCCGTAGATCCGAACTTGTGCGCACTGTCGTTGGGCACAACCGAGCGACTATATAGTCCGGCGAAGGACTATAACTGACTATAACGACATTAACTTATATTCGAGAGTTGTACCTGTTCCGAGCACTGATGAATGGATGATATTAATTTGAAATATTTGATCTATGTAGCTGAAGGGAACGGCTTAATGATGACGTAACAGTTGCTAATCAGTTAAAAAAAGCTTTGATGCTGACTATAAACTGACCTATGACAATCGTACATTATTTCCAACACCTTAACTATATAGTCATACAACCAATTGAACGATGACTATAATCACAAAAAAGTGACTATAACATGTGCCTTGTGCTGTTGACTATAATTACCGTAAGATAAAATATAAACGTTGCTATAGACATAAGCGGACATAAGTCGGCACAGCCGGGCGGCAAAGTCGAATATATGTTCGATGAACAAGTTCGACTTTTCCACACTTAAACTAATCCGGTTAAGCCGAACGAGTGCTATTGCTAGTGATAGCGAAACCTTTTATGTGTATAGCAACCTCAATTGGTACATGCAATCGTAGATTAATTTATACTGGATGGCATGTGCCAAAGTTTTTATCTTATAGTCACTTAATGACACTATTGACAGCTGCCAGTTGACTTTAATTGACAAAGTTGACTATAACTGACAGTTTGACTGTAACTGATTATTATAGTCATAGCGTAGTCGCCTGTCGGGCTGTATAGTCCTCGGTGCTGTTGCCCACACAAGCTTGGTATACGAGGCAGCAGTTTTGGCGGGAAGTCGTCGTTATCTTCGTTTTTAGTTTTAGTTTTTGTTTTTAGTTTTAGTTAGTTTATTGATTGCTTGGATTTCATGTGCAATAATGTATTATTTTCCGTTTTATTCTACAGGGTGTCCCAAAAGTCGACGTTAAGCCGAAAAGTGAAGTCTAGTAACTAGACTATAGTTCAATTAATTATCAGAATTATTATTAAAAGTAAAAGCAGGTAAAAATATAAAGCAAAGAAAAATGTTATGAAAAAATTTAACCGACTTCAAAAAACCGTGAAAATAATTTTGTACCAGTCTGAAGTCGGTGCCTCAGCACGAGCCAGCAGGAGTGGACCTATAGTCTTCTACCTCACCTAAGTACTTACTATCTATGAGGCTTCTATTCTGCTTGCTCGTCATAGTTTTTTTCTCACTCTTCTCTAATCTAAGTTACAATGGCTTACTGGTCAGATCTTGAACAATTTAAATAGGACCAAATAAATAACAAAAGTTTGCAATAAAAAAAGAATTGAATAATCGGTTCAACTAGAAAAAAAGTTCTGAGGTAATACATTGTAAGATTTTGGTAAAAATTTCATTTTTAATACAAGCTTTCTTTTGCTGACTATACTTTTTGTTGACTATACTTGTATTGTCACCCAAACTACATTTGCATACCAAATTTAAAGTCGATACCATTAACCGTTGAAGAGTTCTCTTTCTTTCTTTCTTTCTTTCAAATTTCAAGTCAATCCAACTACTGGAAGTTGGTCGAATTTAACTGGCAAGATTTGACTAAATTAAAGCTTGTAAAAAACGCAGTCGAATTGAGGAGTCTCCTTCTGTTAAGCCAGTTTAAAATAACGCATATTTTTTTTATATTTGTATTTTTTTTTAAACGTCTACGTTTTTTGTTATTTTTTTGATAACTGTTACAATGTGACTATCATAAGATTTGAGCTCGGCATCGATTTCTGGAACCCCTGTATATTCTAAGGTCTGGCTTTAAATGTAGTTTTTATGCACTAGATGGCGTTAAGAGCACAAATTGAACAGTAGCCTGTAGATCCTTTGCCTGCATCGTAAGTAAAATTTATTTTTGATTTTGCCCAGCAGTGGGCAAAGATCTCCACAACTCCCGATCTAGCGCAGTGTCAAGTCCGAACTGTTCAATCATATCTCAATCTTTGAAAAACCTAGCTGTGGGAAAAAAATATCTAAAAAAAGAAAGATAATGGACGTTCTAAATTGTCAATTAGACAGATACACGGCAAGCATAGAGAGCCCGTTATAAAATTCATTTTCCTGTAAAGATAATATAAAAGGTAAATATTCGCTCGTACTTATTTTTCTACTGGCATTGATGATTTTCCTTTGTTCCCCTTACATAACCAGCACTGGTAGGGACCAAATAATTTCCTTAATAAATTCGCTCGCTCGACTCGCGCGTTGTTGTCGCAATTGCACCTAACACTCGTCTCGCTCGTCGTCGTACCTAATTTTCCGGATCTTAAATTGACAGTTGTTGATATTTAGGTTGAAATATATTGTAAATAAAAGTATCTAAACTTAGAAAGAAAAATCGTGTATTGTTTCGAACAGAACAACAGAAAAAGCAAGACATGACATAAGGAAAACAGAGTAGCCAACATAAAAATCTAATAAGGTTGCGTTCAAAACTCAACAACAGTAAAAGTGACCAATCACATTACAAGAATCTCTTTGATGAATTAATATTTTGCCCCTTCCAGAGCTGGTTACGTAAGAAGGTTATGTACGGGGAACGAGGCGATATTTTATTTAATATTCTTTTATTTTCCAGTTTTGTGTTAGTTTAAATTGCATATTTAAGAGATAATTTGTGTTCCACTCGTATACTTACATGTTTGTTATTATTTGACAATTGTTTTACATTCTCCAATGCTCAAAAACTTCTACAAGGATGTTAAGTCATGCTTAATGACCTGTAAAATATGTCGAATTAATTTTATGACTATATACGTAGTCTAGACTATAAATACATATATTGTGTACTAAAGACCAGAGATGGGCATTATTTGAATAAGGTTTTATCAGAATTATTCGCGAATAATTCAATCGTTAGTCGAAAACTGATCATTTTGTATTCAGATAAATGCATGAAACAAACGTAACGTTGTATTTATCTTTACATTAATATTCATTCATCAAAACTACAACGATCAAATAAAATAACAAATTAAATTAAAACAAATCCATACAAGTAAACAAAAGACACGCATATCATAAATTGATCTAACTGAATGCTCCTTTCATATACTCAAATTTAGAATTGTAGAGATCCTTTAAAGGGTAAGTTTGCCTTTGTAAATGTATCTCAACGTTTGTAAATTGTGTTCGTTTCTTTATTTTTGTATGATAAAAAGTTTACACATAATTATTCCTTCGAATAAATATTCCTTCGATAATTGTATTCGTCATTCAAGAATAATTTGGGTAATGTTATTCGTTAGTCTTCATTCGAATAAATTTTGCCCATGTCTTAGAACTAGGTTAGGTTAAGTTGATGTCATCGCTCGTTCAAGGTAGCCTTCATTCGAGTAAATTTTGCCCATCTCTGTTTAGTTAGGTTACCTAGGTTAGGTTAAGTTAAAGTCGTCGCAAGTGCAAGATAGTTGTCATTCAAATAAAGTTTGCCCATGTCTTAGAATTACGTTAGATTAAGTTGGAGTCATTGCTAATGCAAGGTAATCGTCATTCATAATCATAAATTTTGCCCATCGCTTAGGACTAGGTTAGGTTAAGTTGAAGTCGTAGCTAGGGAAAAATAATCGCCATTCATAAATTTTGCTTATTTCTTAGGATTAGGTTAGGTAAAGTTGGAGTCATCGCTGTGCTAGAGCGAGTAAGAAGATGCTTCGAGATAGCCACTGCGGGGTGAGGTAGTAGGTTGTATAGTAATGTATTACACCTTTTGGCGACTGTGCAGCCTGCTAACTTTCCTTAGCGGTGGCCTGGCTACGGAGAAGAGAAGAGAAGACAGAAGATGGAGAAGATGAAGATATAGGATAATGATGTGTTTGTTGCTTATGTATGAAAAAAATATGTTTAAAAACTGTAAATCTGACTACGAAGCTTGAGGTCTCGGGTTCGATTCCCGGCTGGGGCAGATATTTGTACGAACAATACGAATGTTTGTTCTCGGATCTTGGATGTTTAATATGTATTTAAGTATGTATTTATCTATATAAGTATTTTTATCCGTGGCCTAGTATTCATAGTACAAGCTTTGCTTAGTTTGGGACTAGGTCAATTAGGTGTCAAGGGTCCCATGATATTTATTTATTTATTGATGTTTATTTTAACACTGATGCTTATTTTATTTGACACGAGAGTGAGAGATAGGTAACGACACGAACTGCGTTTTTTTACTTTTGTAGTAGCCCCCTGACTACAAGGCAGCTATAGACAAAACGTTAAATACAGCGTTAAAAAATATAAAAGCCGTAGGTTAAGACAAAAATCAACAAAAAATATTAAATAAATGCTTAAAAATATATATTTGTGTTTTATTTTGTTTACAATTCCTAATGCGTACCTAATTTGAGTTGTCTAGACGCTACGGTGGAATGACGTAAATACAAACATACCTATATATAGTGCTAAAATCATTACCCCTCCTTTTGGCTTTGCCGTAGTCGGGTAAAAAGGGTATTGACACACGAACAACAAAGTATCCTATAAAGGTTCCATTTTTCCATTTAAGCTACAGTCGAGGCCATAAACTTGTGAACAACAATTTGATCAAAATTATCTGAACAAGCTTCTACGCCGTTAAAAATAGAGTCAGAATCAGATCTATTGTCAAGAAGACATTTATAATAATAATATATATATGGTAATTATATGTATATTTTTAAATCTTGTTATGCCATTCTGTGTTGTGGATGAATAAAGTCATTTCTATTCTATTCTATTCTATTCTACATTAATATCTAAGTCGCATTATAAAGTTAATGATTATATCATGGACAGGGATATTTGGAAATAATTCCGATCCGCATTAGCGATCACTTCAAATAGCGAACCTACTGTGTTAAAAATAAAGTTGTGTTAAATACTTGTGATGTATACCTACATATCATTTAATAATATTGTAAATCTGCTTAAAAAAATATACCTCGTTGAGTTTATTGCCGGATTCTTCTCAACAGAGGTTTTTCGAACCGGTGATAGATTTTTTTTTTACTTTCATAAGTGCTTGTTATATAGCCTAAATTGAATAAAGATATTTTGACTGACTTTCGAGTCTTGTTCAGATATTTTCGATCATAATTTTGCTCATAAGTTTATGAACTCAACTGTACCGAAACCCTATTAAAAAGGAACCCTAATAGAAAGAATAGGATATTTTTAGATAAGTACTGGCTTTCCGCCCACCAAAACGAAAACCGGAAGTAGCTAAGAAGACTAAATCATCATTATTATTATTGTTGTACAACCTTATATTTTTTATTTGCTATTGTAACTTTGTGTGTTAATTTTTTTATTTCATTTGATAATATACTCTGTACCGAATGCCTGTAAATAAAACTTTATTATTATTATTAATCATAAACTTGGCAAGTTGAGACAAGTATACTACTCAAATCAAGCTTCGTGGATTCTTGTAGAGCTAGCAAAAATAACTTAATATATATCAGTTTTTGTTCAAAATTACATTTTTAATACAAGCTTTTTTTTGCTGACTGTACTTTTTGTTGACTGTACTTGCATTGTCACCCAAACTACATTTGAACCGTTGAAGAGTTCCGTCCTGCGGAGACGATCCTGGCCGGACTACCAGATTATTGTATTGTCACCAGATTTACATAAGTATGCCAGCTTTTAAGTCAATCGGACCACTGGAAGTGGGTCGAATTTAGCTTACAAGATTTGACCCAAACAAACAAAATTTTAAAGCTTGTTATAAAAAAATACAAAAAGATGATCTTAAATTATGTATCTTATTAGATACACGCTGCCAAGTTTAGGGTTAAATCGCTCATTTTTAAGAAATGATTTGTTTTTGAACTTCTAATTTGGTACTTACAGCTTACAAGTAAAACTTTTGCGAATTACAAGTACAGTACAAGATATGTCGGCGGCCGATCGTAAAATCTGCCAGATCACGAAATTCCTAGGCATATCGTGAAATGGCGCCATTTCATGAATTGGCTAAGGGACATCCGCCGCCTAGTGACGTTTAGGCAGATCATGAAATTCCTGGGCATATCATGAAACGCCGCCATATCGGTTCTGGCACTTCGCCGGCCGCTGCCACGGCACGCTCGCTTCGCTCGCTCGGCTCGTGTGTTGTGGTCACAATTCAAACTAACCACTCCTCGCTTCGCTCGTCGTACCTCGACAAGACTCGAAATTTTTTCTTTTTCAGCATATCACGATGTGCCTGGTATAGAGCTAGGAATATCGACGAATGCGTTGCTCTAATTGATCTGCCGTATTCTTTCTCAGGCACATCGTGATATGCCTGGCCAACTATTAGGCATATCATGAAATGGCGCCTTTTCCCGATATGCCGAGGACTTTCGTAATCGGGTGGATTTTACGATCGGCCGCCGACAGATATACGGCATATGACAAACAGACAATGTGTTCCACAACCAGTCAACCCCATCTTAGCACGACACGTACAAATTCGCCAACGACATTTTCAACAGCGAAAAACGTTCCAAAAAAGTTCGACAATTGACAAAAATCGCAAAAAAACGCATCGAATTCGCATTTTTTATCAAAAAAAATATTCAATACATCTAATCAATGGCACAACCAGGTGCATTTAACACAAAAGGCACCCTTTGTTGGCACCCTATGGCAAAAGGGTTTTTTTTTCGTTTCGCAACTTTTTAAAAGGAAATTGGTGATATTTGATTTTGTTAAAAATGGGGTTGCGATCGATCTAAAGGGTGTTCGATCGAATACTAGCCATATGGTTGAAACAAGATCTACGAGTATATTAGAATGATTACACACACACAGCTACAAGAACAGATTGCAAATAAAGAATTTTTTTAACAAAAAAGTAAAACCGACTCCAAAAAAATAAAATAACAAAAAATAGAACCGACTACAAAACCCTTGAAATATTTTTCTAGGTAGGCACCTACTGGCTCGAAGTCGGTGCCTCAGCACGAGCCAGCAAGGAATGGAACAATAGTCGTCTACCTCACCTACATACTATGGGTTTCAATCCCTCCTGCTGCTCGTGCTGAGTCACCGACTTCGAGCTACGTATGATATTTTTCAATGGGTTTTTTGTAGTCGGTTCCATTTTTTTGTTATTTTTTATTTTTTTGGAGTCGGTTTTACTTTTTTGTTAAAATTTTTCTTTATTTCTCACTTTTTAGTTATTCGTAGCCAAAGTACTACTCACAACGATTCTATTAAGCCCAAACACGGCTTAGTTCCGTTGTTTTACAACAGAGTTCCGTTGCCTACCTTCCGGCTTCAGCATCAGATCAGTTCAAAAAAATCATTAACTTAAAGCTCCTTCTTAGTCGCTTATCTAGGTATCCAAATGATACTTTCTGAGTGTAAATGCTTATCTTAATGCTAAAAATGCCAAAATCGCCATAGGTGTGCTTACAAAATTTGAGGTTTGCCCTCGATTTCCCTAGGATCCCATCATCAGATGTAGATTTGGTGACAATGGGACCACCTCAGAAGAGTACTTCTTTGAATAAAAAAGAATTTTGAAAATCGGTCAACAATTGACTGAGCAATCGGCGAACATACATAAAAAAAAAAAACAAACATTGGAACATAACATAGAACCTCCTCCTTTTTTTGAAGTCGGTTAAAAAGGAGAATAAATGAAATGATTGAGTGGATGTCAAAATTCCGCTGTCATTACATGACGTGTTCTTCTGTGCGTGAAGCGTGACCTCACTCTGGTGGCACTACCTGTAACCGACAACCGGAAGTAGAAACTAAAATCATACTGCCCTCTCGCTCGTTTGAGACAAATGTGAGCAAGAGAGTATCATGATTTTTTCCACTTTCGTGTCGTCTACTTAGCGCACTCAGAGGGGCCGTCTTAGACCATGCGGGGGCCTGGGGCACACAAGAACTTGGGGCCCTTTCGGATTATTTACTACACACACATCAGATCATGTATGTACTTAGGTAAGTGTGATTAAGATACGTATAACTTTGTCAGTTTAAAATTGAAAAAAAAGAGTTTCGCGGGGCCCCTAAGCTGGGGGTCCTGTGCACGGCCCCCGTGTGCCCTTGTGGTAAAGACGGTATTGTGCACCCTGAGTTCATAGAGTCTAGTTGAATGTTTATGAACTAGAAATTATAAGACCGTATGCTGTCGTACGGTCTTACTATTTCTAGTCATAACATTCTATCGGTGAATCACTGGACAACAAACTGATGACTTCCGCTGTTCAGTGCTTTTCATTTCCTAGATCTACGCAAGTAGCTATAAAACTGATTTCCTTATTAAAAAGTCTATTTTTATATTTTCTAGTTAGATTCTGGATTCTGGTAGACTAGTTGCGTCATCTAGTGGCGAGTAGCCTTAAACTAGGCTGCCAAAGTTTTGCTAGTGCATCACAGATGGCCTTGTTCGTGGCTAACTTCAGACTGGTTGTTTGTTATTATCTGTGGCCATTGTAAAGGCAGTACAGACCATCGAATGAGGGCTATCGCGTATGAATTCGCCACTAGAGGCGCTAGTGTAGCGTGAGGTCTCCGAAATGACAAATCTCATAGTTTTTGGGTGAGCTACGCGGGTTTATTTATAATTAGAATAATTTTGTGAATATTTTGCAATATCTGGAATTAATTATGGCAAATATGCGTTCCGGGGCAATGAATGTCTGAGTTTTGAGACAGTTTTGTGTTTCGGAAACCTTTGTCCTCCCTTTTTTCCGAACAAAACGGGGACTATGGAACACTGGCATGCTCGATATTATTATGGTACGGTTTTAAGGTGTATTAAATATGATTTTAATCTAAACTTTGCTTTCACGCCCGTGAAGTCTGTTATACTTTGAAAGACACACTTAAAAACCTCACGCAACAGTGCGCCATCTAGTGAGACAAAAAACGATAGCCCTCATTGAAAACATTTGTCTGAAAACTTAGAAACTGACAAAATTGACAGCCGAGTGTATTTCTAATCTAAGAATAATCACGCAGAGGCTAACTTATGAAATTAGTTATTTAAAATAATTAATATATATATATAAGTGTAATATATAGATAAATTTATATATAATTTTAATCGCGATTTCTTATTTCTTTATCAGCTGGTGTGCAACAGCTTTTATTCTGTCAGCCAGCCGTCAGGCATCCGCAGCAAACTTCATTTGCAATGACGTTACAATTTTGAAAAATGGCCGCCGTCAAGTTTGCTGTTATCGACGTGAGCGATTTTCTTTCGAAAAAACAAGCTTCAGAGCCCGAAGTGGCTGCCGACTGGGCTAAATTAGAAGAGCTTTATAATAAAAAGTGAGTACGACCACTGATTCCACTCATAACTAACTATTTTTTTGTTATAAACAACCATAACCTTACCCCTTTGTTTTTTGCAGATTATGGCACCAACTTACCTTAAAACTGTTGGAGTTTGTCAACCATCCCTCTCTGCAAACTGGCGACAGTCTTATTCAACTGTACAACAACTTTCTGACTACTTTCGACAACAAGTAAGTCGAAATGCAAGTCACTCGTCATACTGTTTAGCTTTGATAAATCGTGGAAAACGGAGAAATTTTAGTGGGACCTTTAACTGAAGTTTTCCTTTGATATCGGACTCTGTAATACTATAAACAGGTCTTTGCCTGCTATTGCTGCCGCATAATCATAATTTAATATATTAATTTCAGGATCAATCCCCTCTCGCTGGTCGAGATAGTGAGTCACATTGTAAAACAGTTCGACAACAAGAAGGATGCTGTCGCCTTCCTTGAGAAGGTCGAGACTAAGGTCAAGATGAACGATGAGGCCCTGACTCTGTGCAAGGTAAAGATGGTTGTTTACAAGTTGAAAGCGGATCACAAAAAAGACGAGTTGTTTGAAGAGTTTGCATTACATGGACATACCCTGTCACTTAATAATAGTTGTCCCATGTGTAACTTTATTATACTCAAAGTCAAATTAAAAAAATCTTTGTGCAATTTAGACTATATAACCCTGAACCTATAGTCCGGAACTAAGTGACATATTTACACGGAGCATGAATGAGAGGCTGCGAGATCACTCTCTGAAACTGATACGCACTCTAAGTACAAGCAACCCCATGCGCCATTTCCTGGGCAACCGCGTCATGAAACAGTTTGCCCGAGACAGTGTTCAGTGCACCTTCAGTGAATACTTTTAAAAACAGACTTGATAAGTACTTTGAAGACAATTACACAAGTGAACAATGATATGCACACATCAGCTATAAGCTGCCTGTGCATTCATTATAAATAATAATAATAATATATTTTCAGTCATTAGAAATATACCACCGATTAGGAAATACCACTGCTGGAAAGAATCCAGCTAGAAACTTAATGAGATATATATTTTTTTTAAACAAATTACTATGTTATTTAATAACTTACAATATCACAATTCACAAGTATTTAAAACAACCTGCATTTTTAGCACAGATTCACTAGTTTAAGTAAGGGATCACCAATGTGGATTGGAATTATCTCTGAAAGTAACAAGCATTAATTTTATAATATTTCTTAAATATGAATGTCTTTTTGTTAATTTGAATTTTGTATCCGTTTCATCTATCTAAGTATTATTTTATAAATAAACATGAATCATAAAATGTGTTGCTAAGTGCAAAACTCGGAAATGGCTTGTCAGGAGGTTATTATGGAAGAAATTTTGGAAAAATTACAACAGGGGTGAAGCCGCAGGCAACACCCTATTCAATAATATTTTTTGGAATATTGTTATACAAACCTTACCATAAGGTCAGGTACTTTGACCCACTGGAGGGTTACTTTGGCCCATATCAAAACCACATATAAACATAAAATAAACAGACGTGTCACTGTGGCCGAACATGTTAATCCCAAGGGCCAAAATAATCTTTCCGGGCCAAAGTACCTATACCTTACAATATGTAATTTCCTAGAAACAACTTTTTGTTTCTATCCTGTCCATATATTTAAACTCTTCAGTGTTTCTGGTAGGTTGAAATCACAGCGAAATACATAAAGAATCAAGTTGTTACGGTGTCTCTTTAAATACCTAGTGGCATTCTATTCCAGGTGCTCCAAGGCGAGATCTATCTAGAGCAGCTGAACGATCTAGACGCGACGGAGAAGATCATAGAGCAGCTGGAAGGTTCCCTGGAGGATGCTGATGGCATCACACCAGTGCATGGAAGATTTTACAAGCTCGCTTCAGAATACTACAGGTAATTAAAGGAAGATTTTTTTATTCGGGCTAAATTTAATACAAGTCCTAGTAATATTATAAATACAAAAGTTTATGTATGTTGTGAGTATAGGTGTGTGTGTGTGTGTTTGCCACTTAACACTAAAATGGCTGGACGATCATGCCAAATTTCATGCGTCTTATTCTAGCGGTTGGAATTTTGGCATCCTTTGAGAATATAGGTATAAAAAGCAGTTAATGTGCCCGTCCAGCTGTTTTTACCGTGAAGAACTAACAAACACACAAACTTTCGCGTTTATAATATAGATAGTGCCACAGAGTTGAGGTCAAGAACATGTCATGTAATGACAGCGGGATTTTGACATTCACTTATTCAGTTCATTCATTATCCTTTCATGCAATCAGTTCTTCATGTAGCTGTGTAATGATTCACTTAAATTCTCGTAGTTCTACCTATAAACACCAGTAAAATCATAATTGGCAGTCAGCGTAACACAGGGTTCGAGGATTTATATCAATGGATATATAGCTGATATATATCAAATGTGTTTTATGATATATATCAATACAAAAATGGTTTAAAAAAATTGATATTATTAAGTAATTTTTGGCTAGTTTTTGGCCTTTGTTACTGTATTTCTACTTCCCAAAAGTAGTTAAAAGATATTCCCTAGTCCCTAATAGTAAGTTCTAATCCATTATGGCAACACTTCTGCCGGCGTTAATGGGGTCAGTCGTGTCAGAAAAAATTCGTTACGAAAGAGTAAGTTTTTGTTGTGTTTTATTATTTTTTACAAAGACAGTAATTGACAAAGTGCAGAAACTAAATATTTTGATATAAATAAATAAATATCATGGGACACTTGACACCAATTGACCTAGTCCCAAAGCCAAATTAGTTTAGTTTAGCAAAGCTTGTACTATGGATACTAGGCAACGGATAAACATACTTATATAGATAAATACATACTTAAATACTTATTAAACATCCAAGACCCGAAAACAAACATCGTGTTATTCACTCAAAT
>NC_133499.1:8717518-8758342 GCF_025370935.1 Choristoneura fumiferana
GCCGAAACGTCGAGGTAAATATAACTTGTGTAAAATAGCGTGATAAGTCCGTTTTATGGTATTTTGACTATGTTGTGTATGACTTTGTATACGTTCTTTTGATGATCTGATCTATCCTTCGGAATCAAAATGCCATATCCTAGCACAATCTTAGATTATATGACTGTAATTATAAAAGCAGTATTTATTTCAAAGGCTCATGATAATTATGCGTATAGGTTTCAGATTATCAGATTGTTCACTTAATATTGCATCCAATCGTGACTGCTGTAATTGTGATTATATTTTTGCAAACCTCGTATTTGAATGAATGAACTGTATACCAATGTAGGCAGCAAAATCATTGGGCAACTGCGTACTTGAATGGCAATTATTTCGTAGAATCGTACCGTATCGTAAAAAAACGTAGATTTTGCTCATAACACTTCCTGGTGCTTTGGATGCAAGACCCTTAAATTACGAACGACTACGTCATTAACTGATTAGTGCAATCCAATGTCAAATGCCAGTCAGTCTCACAGTATTATCGGACGCAGACATTTCCTGGACTTAATACCTATTTTGTTTTTAATGTATGATAACGAGGATTACCCTTTTAAAAACTAGGCTAATTTAAATGGGCTTGCATTTATAAAACCACTGTCACACTGAGTCTAAAAGTGCACTTAAAGCTATCAATCTCAAACAAACAGTTAACAAAAGTCACGACATTCACCTTTAAATAGATAATCGAAACCGTCCGACATTAAGTAGGTAGGTATAATGAGTTTTATGATTAAAAAACAGAAAATGAACAAAAGAGTAAATAAGAAACCACGTAAAGGCGAAAAACGTAGCAATATTCTTCTTCCAAACCGCTACAATCTTGACAGAGTGGTCGTGATCGTAGATTGAGGATTAGTAGTTAACCTTCATGACGACTTTCTTGGGAAAATAGTGCCGTCGATTCCCCTTATCTTCACTACTTATCGCAGAAGAGTCCAGAATTGTAGTTAGTAATAGAGAGTGCTTCTAGCCACTCTCACATTGGTCCCTAAGTCGCCTTTTACTGCACACACTTAATAATATTTTAAGTAATATACTCGTACCTACTTTAATTATCTAATTAGTAATGGGTCCGACCTACTTTGAAACTGGACACAGTACAGTACGGAATTTAGTTAATTGTAATGTTTGATTTCTGGTTAATATTACATGCACATCGTTATATAATAGTAACAACCTAGTACGCTAACATTAAGTTATGTACTTGTTTGTAAATGCAAATGTTAGGCCTTAATTATTCTAATTATACCTTCGACTTGTTTCTTACGATGATTGGATAATATTTTCTTGGATTATTAATAAAACAAACAAGAACAGGAAAACGTTATCTTGCTATTTCGCGGTTAAGTTTGTATAAAACCACGCGTAAGGCCTGGTACAGTCTTCACAAAATTAAGTAACTATTAAACGTATAGGTACATTATTTTGGCAATCTACCCTAATTGTTAATGTTTTTTTCTATATTGCCTACGAGTATTAATTTAGTGTCTCACTTCTAGACAAAATCGTTCACTTTTTCTATCATCCATCCCTATCTAATGCAAAATTTCTCCCAGTCTGGTTCAAAACCACCATCATTTCTTTAGGCACCGTCTTTTATTGACCTGCTTCTTTTCAGGTGTCCATCAAATATCACATGGAACACAATCAGTGGCAATTTTTGGCCAGCAATTCGAATGCGTTCGGTTGGCATACCCCACTTGTATTTCACGGTCTTTTTTCCCATTTTGCAACTTCGCATTCGGGAATGCAGATTAGTGTTTGTGCCTCTGTCAGTTTTTCAAACACCCTACATGCTGCAAGCATGCTGTGCTTATTCAATGATATGATCCTGTTGCTGCAGGTTAACGAGCTTGTACCTCAGGGACATTGACCTTTATAGTTTGGCTAATGAAGATGAACCCAGCTATTATTTGAGTGGCAAACAGACCAAAGAGTATAAAAAACAGACACTTGAGCTTGTACGATTAGCTATACTGTGACTTGTTGAGTTTAGTACCTTCGTGTGTTAAAATAGAGTTTTTTGTGAAACAATCAAAAGTAGCGTGCGACAGATTATTTTTATCACGATAAGCAAATTCAAACAAAAACAAGTAGAGAGGGAAACCTTGTTCAAACAGAAAAAGTGTGTTTAGATGTGGTGACCGAATTAGTAGGTTAGTAGGCATGGCAAAATATTTTGATACTTATAATATCCATTTCCGAACTGGTCAATACAATTGTGGTTCCTAAGATTCACTTTCTCTCAAAAATATTCATATTAATCTTTTTATGTTCAACATATCGTTTTAAATAATAACTTATTTTCCACGATTCTTATGCCTAATCGTCACTTGTACGGCAGAGAAGCTTCTGTACTTGTACTATTACTTATTCTATGGTGATACCTGGTGATACCATCTGCATTTTTTTTTTATTTGCCGCGGTTTTGCAGGTTCATGTTTCATTAGCCAGACTCTATCAGCATTTTTATGGACTGGACCAGTAGCTCTCCCAAATTATTAATTTCATTCTTATAAAACTCTTGTATGTTTATAACAGTTTGTATCATATGCATTATCATCAATGATAATAAAACTACTAGTAACTACACACTTTTAGTTTTTATTTAACGTGACTTTGTTCGCCTTTGTACATATATTTCATTGTTTGTCATCTGTGTTTCTTTACTTATTTTGTACAATAAAAAGTTACTACTACACAACTATACATACTTTATTTAAATGATATTGTAACGGATAACTCACGTCTTAAATGAAGTTTAACTCGACATGTTTACAGATATTTGAGAAAACACTTATCGTCTGAAATTGGCAAGAAATTTGCTGTAGGTAAATACTCGTAGATAGGTAAAATATCAAAAATTGATGATCCAAATATAAACATACTTAAACATAAAACATATCATGCAATGCCAGCGCGCCGACTCAATACCGTGTACAAAAACAGTTTTTTTATAAACCTTAAGCCGGGTACTCATTAGCGAGCTGTAACTGTATCCTGCGTGATACAGTAACGAGGTTCTAGTGTGTACGCGTGTTACAGCTTAGGCTCGTTTTTGTCGCCCGAACGCTTTCAGCGAGAGTACTCATTTTTGCGAGTTGTAACTGTAACCAAACAGATACAGTAACGAGGTTCTAGTGTGTACGCGTGTTACAGCTTAGGCTCGTGTTGTCGCCCGAACGCTTTCACCGAGCGTACTCATTTTGCGAGTTGTAACTGTAACCAAACAGATACAGTAACGAAGTTCTAGTGTTTACGGGAGTGTAACGAACGTGGAGGCCTTCCCTGCCCTCAGTTTATGCTGCACCACTTTCATTAATTATACCTCCTATATTAGCCCAGGCATCTTCTTTTAAATGTTTTTTGTAGTAGTCCTTATCCTTAGGGTTCCATAGCACCGTGTTTTCCCTGTAGGCGTCTATCAACGACAGACATTTCTCCTCTGACCATTCACTCATGTCGAGAGAAATAAAAAGTACAGATGGTTCGTAGCGGCTAGCAACAACCTCTCCTCTTGACGTCCACGAGCGCACTGCGAGCGCCCTTTGATTCGCGGCAAAAACCGACAATCGTCGGGTCGCTGCGAGTCGCTCGTGTGGCGTTCATCGCAGGTTCGCGAACCACGTACACACTATGTTTTTGGTAACAGTAACGGTAACTGTAACGTGCAACGTTACAGGTTCAGAAATGAGTACGCTGTAAACATCGGCTCGCTGCAAGCCCGACGCGTACCCGCTCGCAGCAGGTTCGCGAACCACGTACACACTATGTTTTTGGTAACAGTAACGGTTACAGTTACGTGCAACGTTACAGGTTCAGAAATGAGTACGCTGTAAACATCGGCTCGCTGCAAGCCCGACTCGTACCCGCTCGCAGCAGGTTCGCGAACCACGTACACACTGTGTTTTTTGGTAACAGTGCATGCAACGGTTACGGTTACAGCTCGCTGATGAGTACCGGCTTTACATAATCATGTTAACGAACGGTACATCTATCAATAGCCCCAAATACATGAATGAAGTCATCATGTCTAATTTTTGACAAGTTCAAGATTGTGATGGGTTCAAGGCTGGCTTCGTTGCTGTGGATTTTGTAAGAAAATTGGTTGATAAAAAAAACAAGCAACACATGATGGATATAGAATTTTTAGAAGTGATAAGTAACTAACAGCGAATATACTGCTGGATAAACCTTCCCCATGGATCTCCGCGACAGTTAGTTTAGCGCTACTACTTTACTTTAGATTATAAGGGACCACATCTCAGCTCCATAATAATATCATCACTTGAAACAAACGCTGGTTAGACTTTTGTCTTTGCATTGTGCGGTACTTAGAATAAGAAGACGCTTCGTAACTCGCCACATGTATTATGCGGTACTTAGAATGAGAAGACGCTTCATAGCTCATCAAATGCATTATACGGTACTTAGAATGAGAAGACGCTTCGTAGCGTTTAGGGGCATACATGTCCAAATGTCAGAACGTCCAGGTGTCACATTGTCCACTGTCAAAACGTTCGAAGGTTATAATGCCCTAATGTCGGATAGTCCATATGTCCGATAGTCCAGGTGTCACATTGTCCATTGTCAAAAAGTTCGAAGGTTATAATGCCCTAATGTCGGATAGTCCATATGTCCGAGAGTCCAGGGGTCTCATTCTATTTTGGTTTTATTTACACCTTTTCAATGGAATTGCTTTCGACTCGATCGCCTTTACTGTCAAGTCAATAAGAGCTGCCACTTAGAGCATGAATACCGGTATTCGATAATATCGAAAAACCGGAATATCGGACCAAAATTCCGATATTAACACAACCGATACTGAAATCGTATAATACCGGTATTTCGATATTTTCGATATTAATCTCTAAATAATATTTATTTGGTTTTTTAATAGAGTATTGTACTCTCAACACTCTCAAAACTCACAAATTAATTACTTATTTTATTAATAGTATTATTTAAAGTAAATTAAATTAGGATCTACGATTTATAAAGATTACCAACGATACCTTGATAGGTACCTATGACAAAACCGCGTGTCATCACGTGCCGTGTCTTATATCTGCACCTGGCCATATGTAAATGCATGCGATTTATTAGTACTACTGACAAGGGTCAGGTGGCGTAGCATGGCGTCGCGATTTAGTAGTGTGTTCCTACCTATCTACCGTGAACCTGCGACTTTAACCAGGTCATCCTGCCAGGTCACGCTGCGCTTGCCGATCCGCAGTTCTACATCGAGAATCTTTCGGCCCCAACGGACATCTTTTCTCTGTACCATACGTCCTCCATTGCCACTTCAAAGAGCTAATTCGCTTGGCTATGTCGGCAGGCCTCTCTTCCCCACTGGGCACACTGGGCAAGCGCCCAGGGCCCCGCGATGGTTTGGGGCCCCCTAGTCTCTCCTCCATTACCAAACGATAACCTAGGTACTCTACTCTCGCCTGAAAATCAGGCTTACCGAATGCAGCATGTTGTGCCCAGGGCCTCTAATAGGTGAAAGAGGGCCCTGTACTCAGTACAGTGTACTGTATGTCGGTGACCCTTGTTCTTCTACGTGTCTCCGCATTTCTGATTCGATCCCGTAGAGAAACACCAAGCATAGCTCTTTCAATAGTTCTTTGAGCAACTCTGAGCCTATTTAAACATATGGCCTACTTATAGTAATCACCACGTCTCGGATATATATGTCATCATCATCACTGGTAACACACATTGGTTAAAGACTTTCGTCTTAAGGTACCTACTGAGGAATTTTGGACGAAAAGTCATTTCCGTGTTTCCCAAACGCTGCCCATCTGAGTTGGATTTGACGATTGACCTTCTTCTCGAAGTTGGACCTATCTAATTGCGTTTGTCCCAGGTATACATACGCGTCAACAACTTCAAGAATCAAATTCTCAACCAACACACCACACGACACCACATGGACATTCGACATGACCTTCGTCTTGTCCATGTTTATTTTGAGGCCTAGGTACCCGTTGGAAGACTCGATTGAGGCCTTCGAGCATCGTGCTTAGTTCTTCCATCGACTTTGCCATGACCACGATATCATCGGCAAACCGAAGTTGAGTGATGTACTCGTATTATTCGCCGTTCATATTGATGCCTTGTCCTTTCCATTCCAGAAGTTTGAAGGCGTCTTCTAAAGCGGCAGCAAACAGCAGTGCTACTACGAATCTCGAAATTCGAGGTTCGGCTCTCGTATTAAATAGTATAAGTGTCAGAGGGACCGCACGACACAAACTTCGAGTTTCGAGTTTCGTAGTAGCCCTGCAGTTTCGTTCGGAGATATGCCATCTCCCTGGCTTACGCTACGCTCTTTTCAAGGGAACCGCCTTCGAAGTCTGTTCCTGTATCTACTCGGAATGACATAGTGGCGATTTTATACAGACACTTCAACACTTCGATATACCTCCATTCGATATACCAGAGCCTCAAGCACCGCCAACGTTTCGACCGAATCAATAAACATTAGTTTATCGGAGTGATACATTTTGATTGTTAAGCCTTTAACACGAATAAAGTTTAAGACATAATTGAAATAATCTTAGCTACTTAAGATTGTCGGTACGGAAAGTTTTGTTGCGGGAAAATCATTTATTTTACTTTAATAATACGAATATCGAAAAAATATCGAAATACCGGAAAACCGGTATTTGAATTTTCGGTATCGAAAAAATACCGGTATTGGAAAAAAGGTCCGATATTAGATGCTCTACTGCCACTACGTAGACAATACGATAACAATATGGAAAGAGACAATGTAGAATGAGGCCCCAGTCCATCTGCATGACTGGACCAGCTGGTCAATTCGCGTTGACTCGACACGACATGTACGAAGCATCATAGATGCATCTGGATCTTACCGAGAATGGGCCTCAGGGTGTTAGATAATAGACTGGAAATAATGCAGATGAGCAATCTAGCTATCTAATTTATTTCAGTTATATTTATCATTTACTCGTAGTTGTGTTAGTCACATCTTTACACAATGAGACATTATGGGATTCAGGCCTTCAGAACTAGGACGTTTAATCCTTCGGACTTTTTGACCATGGACTTTTTGACGCTAGGACTTTCAGACACTAGGACGTTTAATCCTTCGGACTTTTTGACCAAGGACTTTTTGACGCTAGTACTTTTAGACACTTGGACGTTTCATCCTTCGGACTTTTTGACCATGGACAATGTGACACCTGGACTTTCTGACATTTGGACATGTATGCCCTTAAACGAGTGTTATTTCAAGAAACTGTAATAAAACCACCAATATGTGAGCAAGGAAGTCGGTAAGACGACATAATTTTGTCTGGCCTAGAGCAACGTAGGTATCGTATTTAAGCCGCCTTACGCGGCGGATTACGTAATCTGGTTTGAATATCGCGGGCCTGTGTTATTTCTGAACATTGAGGCCGCTCGCCCACGGCGATTTTTTGTAGCGATGCAGTAGCGATGCTGTCGCGCGTTTGCATAGGTACAGTCGCGATGCGGTCGCTAGCTGTGTACCCTCGCCCACATAGCCACGATTCAGTTGCGATGCAAACGTGCTACTGTCGCGCTTCACCCTCCCTTCCCTCCGTTCTCTCCACGATGTCGTCCGAAACCGTCGCGCGTTTGCATCGATCGATGCAGTCGCGATGCTGTAGCGCGTTAGTAGTGCGTTGGCATCGCTTCAGCATCGCTACAAAAAGTCGCCGTGGGCGAGGGCCCTAATTCCGTTCATAGTTTAGGCGTAAACTTCAGAATTAGGCACTGTTCGTAATTCGTAGACGTCAACTTGGGAACTCAAACCATTGCGATGGTTTCGTGATATTACCAGAGTTACGATTGGGGCTAACAGTCCCCTAACAATAACGTTCATGGATTCAAATTAGCAACAGAGGGTTGATAGTTGTTATTGTAAGATAACGTCGGAGAAACGGCCTAAATTTGAAAAACCTAATCCGGTTTTGGTAGACTTCTTCACTCTTTGTCCTATAGCCTCTCAAGCAGAGAGACATGGGTTCGAATGCGTGATTTCAGCTCTAAGTTTTCGGAATTCATAAACTAATTTACATTTAAACTTCACCGCAAGCTTTACGATAAGTCAAAGTCAAAGTCAAAATATCTTTATTCAATTTAGGCTATAACAAGCACTTATGAATGTCAAAAAAAATCTACCACCGGTTCGGAAAAACCTCTTCTGAGAAGAATCCGGCAAGAAACTCAACGAGGTATATATTTTTTTTTAAAACAGATTTACAATATTATTAAATGATATGTATACATCACAAGTATTTAACACAACTTTATTTTTAACACAGTAGGTTCGCTATTTGAAGGGATCGCTAATGCGGATCGGAATTATTTCCAAATATCCCTGTCCATGATATAATCATTAACTTTATAATACGCCTTTGATATTAATGTCTTCTTGACAATAGATCTGAATTTTGTATCCGTTTCATTTATAATATTTTTTGGAATTTTATTATAAAAACTTATGCAATTTCCCAGAAAAGACTTTTTGGTTTTAGCCAGTCTGTAAGATGGAACTTTAAGCTTCCCTGTGTTTCTAGTAGCCTTTGGCTTATCGACGTTAGTGGGAAAATCACATATGTTCTTCCTAACATACATGATTATTTCAAAAACATAAAGCGACGGCAGGGTTAGGATATCTGTTTCCTTAAAAAAGATCTTAAAGATTCACGCGTCTTCAAATTATAAATTGCTCTAATTGCTCTCTTTTGTAAGATAAAAATTGACTCAATGTCTGCAGCAGATCCCCATAAAATAAGGCCGTACGAAATAATGCTATTAAAGTAAGCAAAATACACCAACCGTGCCGTCGCCACATCGGTTAGCTGCCGTATTTTCCAAACTGCAAAAGCAGCAGAGCTCAATCTACCCGCGATTGCTGTGACGTGAGGTCCCCACTGTAGTTTAGAATCGAGCGTTATTCCTAAAAATACTGTTGATTTTACAAATTCAATAGTTTGACCATTTAACTTTATATTAGAAACTGAATTCGAGCTACATGAATTTATCAACGAGAATTTAATACATTTAGTTTTCTTAGGATTTAGTAACAAATTATTGGCAGCAAACCATGCGGATATCACGGACAGGGTTTCATTGGGCTCAATGAAGTCGGTATCTTTTCTACTAACCTTGAACAGTAAAGACGTGTCGTCAGCAAACATAACTATACCCGACTTTTGGCTTACCATATAAGTAAGGTCATTTACATAAATAAGATACAGGAATGGGCAAGAATGGATCCTTGAGGCACTCCCATTTCGACCACAGATCCCTCCGATACCGTTCCGTTAATCGCTACCTTTTGCTTTCTTTGTGTGAGGTAAGATTTAATGAGTTCTAAAGCGAGGCCACGAATGCCATAAAAATTTAACTTACAAATTAAAGTATCATGATCCACACAATCAAAAGCTTTCGAAAGGTCGCAGAATACACCTATAGCGTCATGTGATTCCTCCCAAGCTTGCAATATGAATTTAACTAAACTATGACCCGCGTCTGTAGTAGACCTGCCTTTTGTGAATCCGAACTGCTGTGGATGCATGATTTTATGGGTATTAAAATGCGAGATCATTTGCGTCAGCATTATTTTTTCGAATATTTTGCTAAACGCTGATAGGATGGACACAGGACGATAATCAGAGGGATTATCTTTATCACCTGATTTGAAAATAGGAACTACTTTACTATATTTCATCAAATCTGGAAATACGCCTTCATCTATACAGCTATTAAATATAAATGCTAAAGTTGGAGCAACGACATCTAAAATGGAATGTAGAACCTTAACTGAGACGCCCCACAAGTCTTCCGTTTTTTTTACTTTCAATAATCTAAAAGTCTTAATGATGTCACAGGGAGAGACATGCGTGAATTTAAAATTACTTAAGTTTGGAATAGATACATTTTGTTTTAAGAGCGATTCAGCTAACTTTGAGGAAGACGCGAGACATTTTGTCGTTTCGATGGGGATTTTAGAGAAGTAGGTATTAAACTCGTTAGCTACTTTAACCGCGTCCGTTTCTAATACGTTGTTAATCTTTAATGATATAGAGGACTCCGCGTTCTTACGTCGACCGGTTTCAGTATTTATAATTTTCCAAACTGTTTTAATTTTATCATCAGAGGACTTAATTTTATTAGTTACATGGGCTGCTTTTGCTTTATTACATATAATTTTGAATAATTTTGAATAATCCCTGACATACTGGTGGAAACGTTCATCAGTGGTACACGATTTCTTATCATAAAGATCATATAAGACGTCCCTACTCCTACGTATTCCGGGTGTAGCCCATTCATTGAATGATAGTTTGTTTCCTATTTTAATACGTTTTTTACTACACGTTTTATCGTATTCCTCGCATACAGTATTTAACAATATCTTGAAATTTTCGTTTGGATTTTTAGTATTTACTTTTAAATTGTTTACTTTTTGCGCGATGTTTGTTTTGAGACGGTCAAGTCTTTGTTTGTTCAACGGCCTAATTTCTATGGTTTGATTAACACCGCCCCTAGCCCGAGGTAACTTCACTGTTTGAGCTTTGTGATCCGATCGTACTCCACTGATAACAGCTTTTTCTAAATACTTACAAGTTAACCAAATGTTGTCAATACATGTGGCCGAAGTGGTTGTGACTCTGGTGGGTTCATTAAATAAGAAATTTAAATTAAAAGATTTTAAAACAGAAATAAACTGGTCTTTTTCAACGGATTGTGATAAAATATCGATATTAAAGTCCCGCAGACCACCAGCGCTTTATTACGTTTTACTAATTTCCTTAGAACATCTTCCATAGTATTTATAAACAAAGGAATACTCGAGTTTGGTGGTCTATATATACATAAAATTAAATACTGTTCCGTTTCCGCAGAAGCGATCTCGCATACACGTTCAACAGAAAGGCTGGACAGGTCTTTGCGTTCTTTGAACTTTAAACCATTTTTTCACTAATATGAGAGACCCGCCACCTGCTGCAGATTCTCTGCAGAAGGCGCTGGCTATTGCATAATTATGTACATTAAATTGCATTGAATCTTTTTTTAGCCAGGTTTCTGTTAAGCAGATAATATCTAAGTTTCAACTTTTCAGAGAGTAATTCTAAATCTAATATTTTGCCAGTGAAGCGATTTATATTTTGATGTAGAAATGATAGACTACTTTGCTTCTCTATTGTCGGTGTAGGTAGTTTAAAGACACATTCGCGCTTGAAGGTGTCGTCCTAACAGGGCCGGGGAGGGGGGGTAATTTCCGAATACGGAATTAATATAACATGCTAAGGATTTAGCAAGCTTGTCGGGGGTCAGTCGGTAGTCACTAATAACATTATTAGTGTCAAAAAATAAAACGTCACTATGACGGCTCGTCATCTTAAACAATAATTTGTTTAAACGATATAAATGATTATTGGATTTATTTAGAGAAAGCAGAATAGGGAAACGCACCTATAATAATGTTTTTAACACCTAGTTTTGATAGTAAATCGAACCAGTTTTTATGTCCGAACACCTAACGTCGGACCCGTCACTTAACATTAAACAATGGTTGACTGCTCAGTCACCTGAGTGAGCATAATTTTTTCAATTATTTGTTTGAATGAGGCATTAGGCATACAGTTATTTATGACACAGCTGTTTGATATATTATTATACAATATTTTGCCCAATCCTTTTCCTATCCTATCAAAATACTAGGGTTTATTAACATTCTTACAGATATTTCCATCATTACCTACAGATATGTCACAGAAGTCCACGCTGCGGTCGGGTAACTCGGACTGATTATGTAATTTAGTTTGAAATGCGCTCTCGCGCGCTAACAAAGAATTGACGCGCTGTTCGTTATATGAACATAAATCAACAAGCTCGTTCGCGGCCAAAATGTGTTCACTAAAGATAAAGGAAAACATCATTATGAAGCTTTCACAGACCTGTGAAGCAATACAATAGTGTGTGCGAAGTTCTCAATCTGCACTGAGCCTGCGTGGGAATTACGGCCCAAGCCCTCTCATTCTGACTGAGAGAAGGTTTTGTGCGCGGCAGTAGGACGTATATAAGCTGAGATGATCCATACTAATATTATAAAAGCGAAAGTGTGTGTGTTTGTATGTTTGTCCGTCTTTCACGTCGAAACGCAGCGACGGATCGACGTGATTTTTCGCACAGAGATAGTTTATGGGCCTGAGCTACTCTGAGCGACATAGGCTACTATTATCCCGAAAAAATGCACAGTTCCCGAGGGAATAGCGCGCGATAACCGAATCGAAGTTCGGGAAAAGCTAGTGGATCATAAAAGTGAGAGCCCATGAAAAATTACGTCACACCAATTTTGATCATTTTTAGAGCTCCCCTTATCACACCGCTATGAGAACTGCATTTATTTTGTTTCTATATCACAAACCGCCTAGCCCACTTCCCCCATAATGAGTGACGTAATTTATGGATTGCCCCACTATGTGCCCCAGTTTTATGTACGCTCAGAGACGGAAGGGCCAGGCTGAAAACCACAAGCAACACTACTTTCCATGTCCACTACTTTCTATTTCTTATGAAAGAGTTGAAGTTGATATGGATATGTAGATTAGTAGATTATATACAAAGCCAGCAGGAAAGGAAGGGTTAAGGGGAATAAATGTATTATTTTAGTGGTTTTTTGTGGAAATAAATCTTCTTTCTTTTTTTGTCTTTCTATGTCTGCATGCTTTTCGTGTGAACTAAGTTTTTCATATGCACGATAGGTTGTAGCAGGAAGGCAGCCTATACGCACCACTACAACAATGTGATATTTATCAACAAGAAGATTTATGTAACGTAAATCATCTTCTACAAAATCCATTTTGATAATTGTTTAAAATTCTCCTCAAATAATAAATTGTAATTACCTACCTACTATTACCGACCACAATTTTCCTGGTCTCTGTAGCAAGTCTTGAATAGTAGTAGATGAAAATTCTCTGTTAAAATATTTATGAAACACAATATAAAGTTGCGGTGAGCAAACTACTGGTGTAAGGATGAAACGAGCTTCGATGTTCTTGCCGCGATCCCTCGCGCAGTTTAAGTATTTTAACTTTTATCCGCCCTAGCGGCAGCTATTTTAGTAGAAATAACGCAGTAGGTGAAATTATATCAAATGTTGTTATACCGATCATTACACACCCTTCAAAACATTGTATGGAGGTACCTAACCTTTATGTACGAGTCCGACTCGCACTTGATCGATTTTTAGACAAGCGGACGGGAGAAGTAGGTACAGAATCCGACCATCACATGTCACCTACTGCGTTATACGACCGGGTGGCCAAGTGGTTAGAGAACCTGACTACGAAGCTTAAGGCCACGGGTTCAAATCCCGGCCGGGCAGATATTTGTATGAATAATACGAATGTTTGTTCTCGGGTCTTGGATTTTTAATATGTATTTAAGTTTGTATTTATCTATATAAGTATGTTTATCCGTTTCCTAGTGTCCATAGTACAAGCTTTGCTTAGTTTGGGACTACCTAGATCAATTGGTGTCAAGTGTCCCATGATAAGTATTTATTATTATTATTATATTTATATCTACTAAAATAGGGGTGTGTAATGATCGGTATAACAACATTTGATATAATTTCAAAGGATAGGAGCTTCACTCACAGAACTTTTTTTTTAATAAACCTAACGTAACTAAAGTACCTACAATGAACTAAAATAATTTCCTTGCTCACCCGCGACCTTACGATAGCTAAGCTTATGCAAAATATGCGTGTTCATGCAGTTCCTCCACCTCCACACTGTAAGAACACACACAAATCACACAAACCCATCTATCACCACCACCACACTACACTGACGCGTGCACTGACGCGTCATTGATATGGACCTCCGCAAAGTAACGCCTGATTCAATAAATTATTTAAAGTACCTACATCTAAACGAATTAATAACAATAGAAATAAGTTTGGTTTTTAAGATATTGTTGCATTATATCAATTGTTGTTATATTCTTCGTTACGCATCGGTTTTGAAAGCAGTTAAGTACTTAATAAATTTACATTAAAACTCTAATACAAGCGTTTTTGCTGACTATACTTTTTGCCCCTGATTACCAGTTCTCAGCAAGACGAAACAAGTAGCCCCTACCAAGTTTGGCAGTCACCTTGTCCGCCTAGTAACGAATAATAACGCCCAGTAACCAAAAAACGCCGCTAAAACACGCTTCTTGTATGACGACCCCCTTTTATTTTTAACTTTATTTTATGTTTAGTATTTGTTGTTAAAGCGGCCACAGTAGTCCATAATTTGTGAAAATTTCAATATATCTGGTGTGGTGGCACACGGTGGCCACGCCGTACAAAATACGCGTTCTTGAATCTACATAGGCACGACGATGTCTGAACACGCGTCAATGTTTGTGTGCGTAAGAAACACAGGGCTGACTATCGCAAAACCCTAATAAGTGTAGATCTTGGTGCTACCAATGACATTTAAAGGTACTTATACATACATACGTACATACCTACATAGGTATGGCTTAGATAGTGCAAATAAATTTAATCGTTAACCTTACCTATTTATTTAAACCTAGTACTTAAAATATGTCTGTCTGTGTATTTAAGCATTATTATTTTCAACTACAATAGATATATACGACTACAAACTTAAACGAATTATTCGGTAGTTAGTTATTTCATGTCTTAATCGCGATAATTTCAGAAATCATTATTTATTTAGAAAAAGGAAGTAGGTAGGGTACCGTTACCATTTCGCAAAGTAATCGCTACCGAACTTAGTGCCGTGCGGCCGACATACATTGCGGTGCGCACCCGTCTGCTTTCCTGCGGTTTTCCTCAGTGTTGCCACCTCGCAAAAAAAAGTCACTAGAGTCGAGTTTAAAAGTCACTAGATTCGGGTTTATTTGCTAAAAAAAAATCGTTAGAAATCACTAAAAGCTACTCCATACATTCAAACAATGTCTTAAATATTTATTTGACATTGGCCTATTTAAAGAGTGATAAAATGTATTTGTTTAATCTATATAAGACTAGGTTTGTTTGAAAAAAAAAAGAAACGGGGGCGAAGCCGCGGGCAACAGTTAGTTATATATATAATTGTACTACGGCATCAATGACAATATATTATGTTGTTCCGTCACATTTAAAGATAATGACTGATCCACTCTACACGTTTGACAAACCTTGTCAAGCCGGCGGGCTTAGTTATATATTAGAGGGAAAACAATGTATTTTCATCTCACAAGCGTAATCCATCATAAATGAACTAATTATTTTATTCTAAAATCTTTTTTTTATTTTTAAGTATATAAAATAAGTATTTAAACAGTTCGGAAAAATTATGACACGTAAAATTTTATTTAAAGTGCGTTAATTGGCTCTATTTAATAAATTATGACATAACTAGCTTTTACCCGCGGCTTCGCACGCGTAAACTATTCGGTGTGGTAGCGCAATTGAAATTTTCGGGATTTTACAAAATTCCCCTGGAAATTTCCAATATTTATATCGTGGTCTTCATTGAGGTTGTGTTGTGAATAACTGTACAAAATTCAAGACTCTAAACCCAGTGCTGAAGTTTCAAAATTTTTCCCTATCCAAATTCAAATACAAAATTCAAATTCAAATCATTTACTCAGTAAAAAGGCCGCAATGGGCACTTTTACACGTCATTTTTTATACTACCAGCGCTTTCGGAAAGACCATCATTGCCAAGAAGAATGCGTCGCAAGAAACTTGGCAGCAAGTCATTTTTTCTAAATAAAATAATTACAAATATAAATACTTAAAAACTACAGTATACATTAAAGAAAAAAAATACGAAATAATAATAATAAATACATGGATGTATGGGGTCCCTTAGTTACAAAACTATACCGTGGGAATATCGGGATAAAAAGTAGCGTACTTATGTGTTATTCCAGACATACGGCTACCTACATCCAAATTTCATGCCTCTAAGCCTAGCGGTTGTTATTGCGACATTTTATTCCTAGGTATCCCGTGGTAATATCGGGTCAAAAAGTCGTCTATGTGTTTTTCTAGACATCCAGCTACCTACATACCAAATTTCATGGCTCTAAGCCCAGTGGTTGTTATTTCGAGATTTTATCCCTAGGTATCCCGTGGGAATATCGGGTCAAAAAGTCGCTTATGTGTTATTCCAGACGTCTAGCTACCTACATACCAAATTTCATGACTCTAAGCCCAGCGGTTAGTATTTCAAGATTTTATCCCTATCCTGTGGGAATATCAGGATAAAAATAGCCTATGTGTTATTCCAGAGGTCCAGCTACCTACATACTAAAATTCATGGCTCTAAACCCAGTGGTTGTTATTTCGAGATTTTATCCCTAGGTATCCCGTGGGAATATCGAGTCAAAAATTCCCTTACGTGTTATTTCAGACGTTCAGTTACCTACATACTAAATTTCATGACTCTAAGCCCAGCGGTTATTATTTCAAGATTTTATCCCTATCCCGTAGGAATATCGGGATAAAATTAGCCTATGTGTTATTCCAGAAGTCCAGCTAACTACATACCAATTACATTTCATGCTCTAAACCCAGTGGTTGTTTCGAGATTTTATCCCTAAGTATCCCGTGGGAATATCGAGTCAAAAAGTCCCTTACGTGTTATTCCAGACGTCCAGCTACCTACAAACCAAATTTCATGACTCTAAGCCCAGCGGTTATTATTTCAAGATTTTATCCCTATCCCGGGGGAATATCGGGATAAAAAGTAGCCTATGTGTTATTCCAGAGGTCCAGCTACCTACATACTAAAATTCATGGCTCTAAACCCAGTGGTTGTTATTTCGAGATTTTATCCCTAGGTATCCCGTGGGAATATCGGGTCAAAAAGTCACCTATCTGTTATTCCAGACGTCCAACTACCTACATACCAAATTTTAATGACTCTAAGCCCAGAGGTTGTTATTTCGAGATTTATCCCTGTCCCGTGGGAATACCGGGATAAAAAGTATCCTATGTTTTAATCCAGGTTATAAACTAACTTTTCGCCAAATTTCATCCAAATCCGTCCAGCCGTTTCAGCGTGAAAGAGTAACAAACATACTCACTCACTCACTCACAAACTTTCGCATTTATAATACTAGCTTTTTTACCCGCGGCTTCGCACGCGTAAACTATTCGGTCTGGTAGTTGTAATTGAAATTTTCGGGATCTTACAAAATTCCCCTGGAAATTTCCAAATTTATATCGTGGTCTTCATTGAGGTTGTGTTGTGAATAACTGTACAAAGACTCTAAACCCAGTGCTAAAATTTCAAAAATTTTCCCATCCTAATTCAAATTCATATCACTTATTCAGTAAATAGGCCGCAATGGGCACTTTACACGTAATTTTTAAATACCAGCACTTTCGGAAAGACATCATTGCCAAGAAGAATGCGCCGCAAGAAGCTGGCAGGAAAGTCATTTTTCAAAATAAAATAAGTACAAATAAAATACTTAAAACTACAGTAAGTATACATTTAAGAAAAAATACAAATAATAACAATAATACACGGATGTATGGGGTCCCTTATTACAAAACTATCCCGTGGAAATATCGGGATAAAAAGTAGCGTATGTGTTACCAGACGTCCGGCTACCTACATACCAAATTTCATGCTCTAAGCCCAGCGGTTGTTATTCGAGATTTTATCCCTATCCCGTGGGAATATCGGAATAAAAAGTAGCCTATGTGTTATTCCAGAGGTCCAGCTACCTACATACCAAATTTCATGGCTCTAAGCCCAGTGGTTGTTATTTCGAGATTTTATCCCAGTTATCCCGTAAGAATATCGGGTAAAAGTCACTTAAGTGTTATTCCAGATGTCCAGTTACCTACATACCAAATTTCATGACTCTAAGCCCAGCGGTTATTATTTCGAGATTTTATCCCTATCCCGTGGGAATATCGGAATAAATAGTAGCTTATGTGTTATTTCAGACATCCAACTACCTACATACCAAATTTCATGACTCTAAACCCAGCGGTTGTTATTTCGAGATTTTATCCCTATCCCGTGGGAATATCGGAATAAAAAGTAGCCTATGTGTTATTCCAGAGGTCCAGCTACCTACATACTAAATTTCATGGCTCAAAGCCCAGCGGTTGTTATTTCAAGATTTTATCCCTAGGTATCCCTTGGGAATATCGGGTCAAAAAGTCACTTATGTGTTATTCCAGACAGTCAACTACCTACATACCAAATTTCATGACTCTAAGCCTAGCGGTTGTTATTTCGAGATTTTATCCCTATCCCGTGGGAATATCGATAAAAAGTATTCTATGTTTTAATCCAGGTTATAAACTAACTTTCCGCCAAATTTCATCAAAATCCGACCAGCCCTTTTAGCGTGAAAAAGTAACAAACATACTCACTCACTCACTCACTCACAAACTTTCAACNNNNACTTTGACTTTGAATAATAATTATATGTACATGCATGTCATAAGTTTTCTACAATATTACAGATATGCATTGTAAAAAAAAGTATTACCGATACTTTAATGTAAACATTTAAGATGCACTGTACTTTAATGTGAACATTAAGATGCACCCGCAGATACCAGGTTTCTTAATAAAGGCCATTTGATAGTCGTTTCTGATCATATAATAGGGAAGTTATGATATGCATGTAGATCAAGTAATACTAATCCTCACTTTCCTTCCAGCTGGCGCACCCCATAATGGATTCCCTGGACAACACCCCCGACGCCTGGGCGCGCCAGCTGGTGTCGGCGGTGGCGCGAGGCGACGTGGCAGCGTTTGAGGCTGTCCGCGCGGCCGGCCCGCCGCCCGAGCTGAGACGGGCCGACCACAGCACAAGACAGAAGCTGAGGCTCAGCTGTCTCACTGAGGTAACCAACGCTGACTGTGACTCAGTGGCCATATCCATTGTCGTCGACACGACAGCTTCGGGATCTCGTTTTATCAAATAAAACGCGAGGTCGCTGTTAGTGGACTGTATTTTTTCTCGCTTCGATTGCAGCAGTAGATCGAAAATCCGGTGTCAAGAGCCAAGTCGTCGTTTTCGCAGGTACGGTGTCCAATAAGATTGCCAAAGGTCGCAGGTTCGTGAGGGGTTCGGGGTCCGGGGTAGTATCTGGTCGTTTGGCTCGCTTGGATCTTTTCGAATTGGCTCGCGGATGACTGGTCGATGACTGGATCGCTAGGAGGGAGGCCGTCGTATTTATCCCTCCGATTGGCGATAATTCAGGCGGTCCGATTGGTCGCTGGGCATCAGAAACCGCACTGAATTATCGCCAATTTCGCTATGATACTGCGGATTTTCGATCGCTGCTGTATTTAATAATCAACTTAATATATACAAATCGACTTATTCTAATTGGAATCGCTGTGCCCTAGCCCATTCTTGTCGTAGATATCGCTTTTATTAATCGGTATGGGCTAGGGTCGCAAATAACTACTAAAAATCAACTTTATTTACAAAACTTAACCTAATTAAACCTAATTAGAAGCTCTATTTACATGTCACTCTTATAGTAACTGTCGACGCGTGGCTATCCGCAACATCCATATTGAGTACCTGGGCGACCGAGCTTTACCCAGAGATAAGATCAAGCTAGATCGATTTTTCATCCCCGAAAATATTGGAGCGGTTTCTGGGATCCCCAAAATATATATATACAAGAATTGCTCATTTAAAGGTATTAGATAGATAGATATTATAAGACGACCAGATGGCCTAGTGGTTAGAGAACCTGACTACGAAGCTCGAGGTCCCGGGTTCGATTCCCGCGTCGGGGCAGATATTTGTATTAAAAATACGAATGTTTGTTCTCGGGTCTTGGGTGTTTAATATGTATTTAAGTATGTATCTATCTATATAATTATATTTATCCGTTGCTTAGTACCCATAACACAAGCTTTGCTAAACTTACTTTGGGACTAGGTCAATTGGTGTGAATTGTCCCGTGATATTTTGATATTTATTTATTATTATATGTATATGAATTGTCCCGTGATATTTTGATATTTATTTATTATTATATGTATATGTATGTGTGTATATATATTTAAATTATGCTGTGAACGGTGCGGTACATTCGCGTCTCATATAAACTTTTAACAGGTTTCTGTAGCGCGTCTTAGCAATAAGTATTTTTTGTAATATTGTAAAAAAAAAATAAAAACATTTATCCGTCAGTACTAACCTTTTTTTTTTTTTTGCCCGGGGGAAATCCGCCACCAGATACCCCATCATCACGGGGAGGCGATGAGGTTATGTGGGGTTTTTACCCACTAAAACCCCCGGGGTGTTCCTTCCTCGTCGCCCGCTACATCACCAGGAGGCGGTTATCCGTTTCCGGATTCATCTTCTAGGGGAGCCATTCTTGAACCCCCTTTCCCACCAATGGCGTGCTAGGAACATTTAGCACGCCATTCTCCTCGAGGACCTTAACCTAACCTAACATTTCTGTCGTATATTCTTCAGATGGCGTTCAACCGCACTTCAGCGCAGCGCAAGTTGACCTTCGCCGAGATAGCGCGGGAGGCGCGCCTGCCCGAGAACGAGGTCGAACTGCTTGTGATGAAGGCGCTGGCCGAGAAGCTGATACGGGGGCACATCGACCAAGTAAGGCTTGAAAATACAAACTGAAATATAGATGCACAGAAAAAACAGAAAAATAAGACCAGCACTGGGAATCGAACCCAGGTCCTCGGTAATCCGTACCGCGTGCTATACCGCTACACCACTGATGGTCAACGGTACCGACACTAATTTCCCCTATGCACCTCATATCTCAGCTTGTGTTTCTTACTTAGTCACTTAAGCAGCGACGCTAGCGACATCTATGCCGTAAGCCCTCAAACTTTTTCGGCATTCCTTTGGAACTAACCGCTCACCCGGACAAGAGATATCGTTTCCAAGCAATCAAATTAAGATTGTTTTTTTTGGGTACGGATTACCGAGGACCTGGGTTCGATTCCCAGTGATGGTCTTATTTTTCTGTTTTTTCTGTGCATCTATATTTCAGTTTGTATTTTCAATTTCGGTTTTACGGGATGACCGTAAAAGTAAAAATTTGGAATTGAAATAAAAAATACAAAAAGATTCCAAAAAAAACAATCTTAATTCAAGTAAGGCTTGTTTTATACGTGCCATAAGGCCATAACCACAACCAGGCCACGTGCTCCCGCGCATGTTTTGTATTGGAAATTAATAGTGCAATGAGGGCTATCGTTTTTTGTCTTACTAGATGGCGCCACTGTTGGGTGAGGTTTTTAAGTGTGGCTTTCAAATGATATTATTATTTTTTGTATTTTTTTTTCTTTAATTGTATAATATAGTTTTTAAGTATTTTATTTGTAATTATATTATTATGAAAAAATGACTTTCTGCCAAGTTTCTTGCGGCGCATTCTTCTTGGCAGTGATGGTCTTTCCGAAAGCGCTGGTAGTTTAAAAAATGACGTGTAAAAGTGGCCATTGCGGCCTATTTGCTGAATAAATTATGTATCTGTCCTTTTACAGGTGAGCTCAACGGTGACAGTATCGTGGGTGCGCCCGCGCGCGCTGCCGCGGTCGGCGCGGCCGCCCTCGCGCGTCGTCTGGACGCCTGGCGGCTCGCCACGCGCGCCGCGCAGGACTTGTTGACAGCCCAGCCTGATCTGCTCACGCTGTAGCCAGGTGAGACCGACTGAGGAGCGGTGAGGCTCCTAAGTAGCCAGGTGAGACCGAGTGTGGAGTGGTGAGACTTATAGTAGCCAGGTGAGACTGAGTGTGGAGTGGTGAGGCTCGTAAGTAGCCAGGTGAGACCGAGTGTGGAGTGGTGAGACTTATAGTAGCCAGGTGAGACCGAGTGTGGAGTGGTGAGACGCGTAAGTAGCCAGGTGAGACCGAGTGTGGAGTGGTGAGACTTATAGTAGCCAGGTGAGACCGAGTGTGGAGTGGTGAGACTTGTAGTAGCCAGGTGAGACCGAGTGTGGAGTGGTGAGACTTATAGTAGCCAGGTGAGACCGAGTGTGGAGTGGTGAGACTTATAGTAGCCAGGTGAGACTTATAGTAGCCAGGTGAGACCGAGTGTGGAGTGGTGAGGCTCGTAAGTAGCCAGGTGAGACCGAGTGTGGAGTGGTGAGACTTATAGTAGCCAGGTGAGACCGAGTGTGGAGTGGTGAGACTCGTAGTAGCCAGGTGAGACCGAGTGTGGAGTGGTGAGACTTATAGTAGCCAGGTGAGACCGAGTGTGGAGTGGTGAGGCTCGTAAGTAGCCAGGTAAGACCGAGTGTGGAGTGGTGAGACTTATAGTAGCCAGGTGAGACCGAGTGTGGAGTGGTGAGACTAGCCAGGTGAGACGAGTGTGGAGTGGTGAGACTCGTAAGTAGCCAGGTGAGACCGAGTGTGGAGTGGTGAGACTTATAGTAGCCAGGTGAGATAGAGTGTGGAGTGGTGAGGCTCGTAAGTAGCCAGGTGAGACCGAGTGTGGAGTGGTGAGACTTATAGTAGCCAGGTGAGACCGAGTGTGGAGTGGTGAGACTTATAGTAGCCATGTGAGACCGAGTGTGGAGTGGTGAGACTTATAGTAGCCAGGTGAGACCGAGTGTGGAGTGGTGAGACCTAGCATACTGGTGAGACTACAGTACTTGCATTCTAGCATGGTGCGGGTGACACTTGATGCACCGTTACGTTTTACTCACAAAAAGGTGGTACTAGGAAAGACCGACTGTAGAATGATGAGACCGATAGTAGGCAGATGAGACCAAATGTAGAATGGTTAAAATAAAATAAATAAAGAGTAGACTAATGAAAAATTAATGAATGGTTGTAATGAATGAATAAATATGAAACCAACTGTAGAATAGTGAGACTGGCTACCGGTGAAACGTCATGAGTAAATTAATGAAACTTGTTAGTAGTCAGGTGAGACCAATTGTAGACTGGTAAGGAGCATTTTAAAAAAAATGTACCCTTTCTCTTTCTTAAATTTTGGAAAAAATAGGTGTCAAAATCGATGAAAACGTTTAAAACACGAACAATCACGAATTTTCACTCATAGTCAAAATACCACAAACGGGACTTACGCTAAAACATCGAGTAACATTTACCTCGACGTTTCGACCACATTACAGTGGCCGTGGTCACGAGTAGACTGACATGTGGGGTGTCAAGTCTGCCTAGAAGCGCGAGTCCTTCGAACTACCGCACTTGGCATGGGGTGGCAAATAAAAATGACCAAGTGCGGGTAGTTCGAAGACTCCCGCTGCTAGGCAGACTTGACACCCACACTTCAGTCTACTCGTGACCACGGCCGCTGTAATATGGTCGAAACGTCGAGGTAAATATTACTCGTGTGTTTTAGCGTGATAAGTCCCGTTTTGAGGCATTTTGATAACAATTTTAATGTTTTTTTTTGTTACAGATTGGTTTATTATGGCGCTGGGAGTGTATCCGTAATTAATATTACACATGTAGAGATAATGTATTTGTATTTA
This sequence comes from Choristoneura fumiferana, assembly GCF_025370935.1. Taxonomy (NCBI): domain Eukaryota; kingdom Metazoa; phylum Arthropoda; class Insecta; order Lepidoptera; family Tortricidae; genus Choristoneura; species Choristoneura fumiferana. Next base: position 8,741,055 of record NC_133499.1, read on the forward strand.
AAACACAAAATTAAACATTTGGATGTTGCATTATAAAAATTAATAAAAGTATTGTAAAAACTTACTTGTAGTTTTTATCTGAATTTACTCATTGTAAAGCTCACCGCACAGACAGCCATGGGGATCTCGAACTGAGACCGCGGATCAGCCACAAAGAATGTCGTTTCTAACCCCCGACGCAAAAAGAGGGGTGTTATAAGTTTGACTGCTGTGTGTCTGTCTGTGGCACCGTAGCTCTTAAGCGGGTGGACCGGCTTGAATGCGGTTTTTTTATTTGAAAGCAGGTTCTCTAGCGATGGTTCTTGGATATGTGTTTATTAAAATCGGTTCAGCCGTTTTTGAGATATTGAACTTTGAAGTGACAAAGTCGGGGGTTTTCCAACTTTTTTTGGTAAGGCGTTATATTCTTGTGCAGACATGAGACACATTGTTTGTAAAAGTGTGTATGTCTGTCCGTCTTTCACGTCGAAAAGAAGCGACGGACATATAGATAGTTTATGGGCCAGAGCACAGATATAGATTACACTAGATTACGCAAATGCATCTACTTCGCGTGTCCGAACCCCGACCAAACGTCGGGGTTGGCCCATACAAAGACTGGCCGCTAACTGACTAATGATGACTAGTGACCGACTCGAGCACCAATGAGGGCTATCGCGAATGAATTCGCCACTAGGGGCGCTAGTGTAGCGTGAGGTCTCCGAAATGTCAAATCTCATAGTTTTTGGGTGAGCTACGCGGGTTTATTTATAATAAGTTTTTTTTTGTGTATATTTTGCATAACCTAAAATTAATTATGGCAATTATGCGTTACGGGGCAATGAATGTCTGTGTTTTGAGACAGTTTTGTCTTTCGGAAACTTTTGTCCTCCTTTTTTTCCGAACAAAACGGGACTTAGCAACACTGTGGTTGCTGGATATTTTTATGGTACGGTTTTAAGGTGTATTAAATATGATTTTAATCTAAACTTTGTTTTTACACCCGTAATAACCGACTTTGAAAGCCACACTTAAAAACCTCGCGCTACAGTGCGCCATCTAGTGAGACAAAAAACGATAGCCCTCATTGAATCGATTTTGCGCGGACATCGGGGAATTCACATCGCTAATTCGCTCTTGAGACGTCACAGTAGATATAAAAAAGTGACACGGTTGGTTTTCATACAGATTGAGGTGTTTGCGTTATCTAGATACATATACACAATGCAGAGTGAGATAAAAATAGCGTTTTTTTTGTTTGGTGTCCATGTGCGGCGGTGATTGCTTCCCATCAGGTGACCCTCATGCTCGTTTTCCCCTCGTATATGAAATAGTAGATTGATAACCAAGGATGGGAAGTGACCCATTTCACCCGAGTTATTTCTGGTGCTCGAACGAAGTGAGAGCGCCTATAATTCGAGGGGAAAAGGGTAATTTCACCCGAGTTAGACACTACTTTTCATTTCGACTGCGAGGAAAGTAAAATACTACAAAAAAATTAGAATAATAATAAATTGAATTTACTTATATCCAACCTCCAACGGTACCTTTTCGACTGGCCACTTGACACGGCCGACTATAAAAAAAATCGAGTTGGCAGAGGCGTCTTTACTTAAAGGCCTTTAGTGCAGGGTGTGCGTTCATAGATGAGTGTGTGTGCGTTGCACATATAAGAAGAAAGAAAGAAAGAAAGAAAATACATTTATTTAACGCCATAAAAAACAAACATAGGAACAAACATAGAACAAATAAAGACATACATGACGCTAAACAGGTCCCCACTCAGCATTTCAGTGAGGACCTTATCTAAAAACAAACTTAAAATAAAAATTTAAAATAAAATAAAACAAATATATAAAGTACTCAGTGTTGCACACGGGCGCAGCGGTATGAGGGGCGCCCATTCGCGTTATTTTCCAGCGGGGGCCTGGCCAGGATCTTTGTGTGAAGATATCAGTACTATAGAATTTTGAATCGGTGGCCCAACATCCTGGGGTACGCACTAGACCAGACCGGGGTGGGCAAGAAAATAGAAAAAAGATAGATTTCAATTTTGGCCTGATCTGGGCCAAAGCATGCGAAAATTGGTTTCCAATTGGAATACAGTGTATTTTTACTTAGTGTCACTTCCACCATGAGAACAAGTGTTGACTTCCAAGAGATAAAATTTTGAACATGAGACTCAATGACAACAAGAATTTGCCGCCGCGGCGCGTTGCTCCGAGAAGAAGTGCTATGAATGAGGGCTATCGCGTATGAATTCGCCACTAGAGGCGCTAGTGTAGCGTGAGGTCTCCGAAATGTCAAATCTCATAGTTTTTGGGTGAGCTACGCGGGTTTATTTATAATTAGAATAATTTTGTGAATATTTTGCAATATCTGTAATTAATTATGGCAAATATGCGTTCCGGGGCAATGAATGTCTGTGTTTTGAGACAGTTTTGTCTTTCGGAAACCTTTGTCCTCCCTTTTTTCCGAACAAAACGGGGACTATGCAACACTGTGGCATGCTCGATATTTTTATGGTACGGTTTTAAGGTGTATTAAATATGATTTTAATCTAAACTTTGTTTTCACGCCCATAATAACAGACTTTCAAAACCATACTTAAAAACCTCACGCAACAGTGCGCCATCTAGTGAGACAAAAAACGATAGCCCTCATTAGCCCGAGACATGTCGAGCTAAGAAATTTTTTACCTGAAGAACTGAATCTTTTTACTACCCACCCTGTCAAGCTGTACGAAATAGGCCACTTAAATTTAATTGGTTAAGTGAAATCAAACATTTATTTGAAAGAAAGAAAAAAAAAAGAAAATCTTTTATGTATTTACACTCTCGAAGACACAAATACAACGAATTTTACACAATTGGTCACGAATAAAAGAAAAATCAAGCCGTGGTGGCCTAATTAATGGTTTGACCTATCGCCTCTCAAGCAGAGGGTCGTGGGTTCGAACCCCGGCTCGCACCTCTGAGTTTTTCGAAATTCATGTGCGGAATTACATTTGAAACTTACCACGATCTTTGCAGTGAAGGAAAACATCGTGAGGAAACCTGCACAAGCTAGCGAAGCGATTCAATGGTGCGTGCGAAGTTCCCAATCCGCACTGGGCCCGCGTGGGAACTATGGCCCAAGCCCTCTTGTTCTGAGAGGAGGCCTGTGCCCAGCAGTGGGACGTATATAGGCTGGGATGATGAAAAGAAAAATTATAACGCACATTTGCGTTCTTATCTAAATATTTTTAATGCTAATTTGTTCTTTTACTTTTAATTTTGTATGCAATACTTAAAGACCTTTTCCAGTGTTGTAAAAAAAACTAAAAGACGTAGGCACACTAATTACTAGCAATTTCCCATTGAATACTTATTTGAATTCAAATTCAAAATTATTGCAAATCACATTACATTAAAGACAGGTTGAACAAACAGCAGATTTACATGAATTAAAAAAAACACCAATTTTCGATTTCATGAATTTAACGTTATATCTAAATAAATAAACAGAATGCTTGAGAGAACGAAAAATCTCTACTTTTTTTAACTTCCCGCCATTCCGTTTTCACGTGACGTTTCTAAAATGTTGCCATGGCACACACTACTCACGATAATCGGAGAAATAATCGATTAAAACCTAATGTTAACACGGGAAATGTTATTGAAAAACAGCTAAACTATAATTAAAAATGAATTAAAGTAAATATTTTAGAGATTAAATTAATAATTAGTTTGTGAAACGGCAATGTTTTTACTATGGAACCCAGCCCAGTGCACGCTAGGATCGCTGCACGCCATCAATTTATCATGGCTGCCGAATGAGTGACGGATGTCGGACGATGCACTTGCAATGTTTTAATTAATGTGAAATCAAAGTGTTTTGTGAACACAAGCACATCAGCCAGGACAATGGTAAGCACCGAATTAATCCACACAGTGTTTCAAATTACGCAATAATTATGTTTTTGTTAACTCAAAGAGGGACGTTTTGTTATGATTCCCCGCTGTCATTATTTACAATCGGGGACGTATAGCTATCTCGCTCGCGCGCAGTTTCCTCGCGATAGGTTTTTCATTTTTATTGCTCCGCGGGACTGAGACGGAAAAACGGACCCAGTGGAAAAATATGAACATTTTCGTGCTCTTAAAAATTATTGATTTTTCATCGTTAAAAAACATCAGAAGTACCTAATTGCAAGCGAGATGCGTGGTCGCGCGGCCGGACATTGTGAGTATTAACAACATTTTCCCTGTAAAGGTTGTGAAAAGTCACATTTTTTCAGTGTGTTCAGTGTGTACCACCATTTTAATACCTATTGCGTTGCTTGGTCCTTTTAAATCGGTGCTCGCGTTAGTTTAAATATTGATTTTCGAGGTTCATTTGTGTGAGTCAGGTCGTTGTTTATAACATTATATGGGGCCTGTGGAGGCCTATTTTGGGAACAGCCAAATGTTCGTATACTCAAGCTTATGTTTGAGAATCATTAGGCTCCCGAACGCAGCTACAACGAGCGTCTTGTGATTTTGTAACATTTTTTCTCTCACAGGTAAGCGCTTAAATTCTGTGCTCCATTTTGGCGTAGTACTTTTTTATCGGTCAAATATCAGAAACTAATGTTTACTGCATTGTGGAACATACGTGATAAGATACGCCTTACCTATACGATTTTTAAGGTCTTTTTATCGCGGTTTTTTTGTTTAGTTATTTAGATGCCTGAAATTATTGCTCAGAGTTCCGAGAAAAGAAACAGTATGTCAGCATAAATGCATTACGGGCATTGCAATATAAAATACCTAATGCATTATGCATTGGATCTAACCGCTTTAGCATTATTCCGATAATTGTTATTTTATGTAAGATAAATACATAAACATAGTTAAGAACACTTTTTTAATTCGTACTTAATTAGCGTGTCTTGGCCCCTTGGACATAAGTGTTAGATTTCGCGTTAAAAAATGTTCAATTCTGTAATCATCACACCTTATCATTAGATCGTGATTCACCTACAAGGTAAAACATTTATCATGCTTTTGCTCAGGTCCAAAATATCTAGTTTCGGATAAGGTCAACAAAATTCTCACTTTACATTTTTTTTCGTTCTTTTTACAAATCACTATATAACTGACAGGAAATTTTTTTTTTTTAAGTTCTTTTAGACTGGGCTGCAAAGTTAAAGCCGCTTAATTAGAGAATTTCGAATGATAATTAATTAACAATCGACTCATCATTCAAGTGGCAACTGGAAAAATTGCAGTGTCGTAATTATTGATTGTTTTTTTTTTGTTTTCATCGTGATTGGTGTTTTTGGGGCTTTCTATTTCACAGTTTCAGCCGGTATTTTTTATCACAAATTCACAAAAAAAAATGTTAAGTTAGTATTTATTCGTGGTGTGACCAAAATGCCAAAGATAAACAGCTCGACAGATTTGAATGTAAAATAGATAATGCATATAGATCTTTAGATCTTTAGAACAACGCAAAGTCTACTTTTATTCTAAAATTAATGCAAAACTACTAAGTTTAGAAGTTTTTCATGCAACATAAAGTGAAAAACACGATGTTATTTTCGAATATTCCCATTGGAATCATTAAAATCCCGGTTTTTTTAAACCGTCAGATTATTAATAAAACTCGTATGCAACGTGTTATTGGCTTCTGGAAAAAAAACCGAAACCTCAAGTAGTTTCTTCTCAGAAATGCGAAAAAAAAACATGATAATGAAAAAAATATATATTTGGATAATTAAAAAAAATCCAGTCCCACACTTATAAACTAAAGAAAAAATACCTAAAAATACATTTTTTCTCATGTGGACCTACTTATCTATACATACCTATAAGCCGAATGGTATGACACTTGGCTGATCAACAGATCAACAGATGTGCAATTTTGAACATGAAACTACAATACAATACAAAATTACTCTTTATTGTACACCAGAAATAGTAAACGATACAGAAAACAGGTACACATGGAATCTACCGTGAGACTCGTTTTAAATGATAACAAAACGGATCTTACTTCTGTAATCGAGTTCAGCAACGCGACTCGGCGGCTGCTGCAACACGCGTACAGCCGCCGCCGAGTCACGTTTGTTCCCAGAAGAAGGGTTACGGATTAGCCCGGAACATGTCAAGCTAAACTCGATTTAAGACGAGTTATCCGTTTAGTTATCAAAAATAAGATCCACAGATACTTTTCAAATTTGTCCAGAGGCCATGGACTTGTATTAGATGAAGATATGAAATATTATGTGTGAGGATAAATAGGTCGGATATTTTACATTTCTTTGAGCATCAGGTCAAGGCAACAAGAACACGTATTCACTTGTGTATGTTACAAGGCCACAGAACAATTACATGATGGATATGTAATTTCTGTCAAAAGACAGCGTTCCAAAAATGGACATTATTTTGTAAGTTGTTACAAACAAGTCATTTTAGTACAGTATCACTTCTAGTAGTAGTTTTAGTGGACTAAGAACCAGCTGGTCTAAGTACCAAGTGTTCTAAGAACAGCTTTAAGTAACAAGTGGTTTAAAAAGAAACTAGTCCTAAACAGTTTGTATCGCAAACTTGAAAATTATTAGTTAGGTTAGGTTAGAGTTGCGAAAGACGCCAAGTGCCTCAGCTATGCGGAAAAGGAGCTCCACGTTGGCGGAGCTCCGTCGACTTTGAGGAAAAAAACACTAGCTACTTAGACCAGCTGCTTTTTAGACGAAATGATACAATCCCTTGGACCCGCGGCTGCGCACGCATTCCATAAGTCTGAAAATTGAATTGAAATTTCAGGATTTTACAAAACTTTATAGGAATTTCCAAAAATTACATCGTGGTTTTGATTTTCGTTGACGTAGCATTAAAAACAGCCGTGCAAAATTTAATGAGACGAGAGAGAGAGAGAGAGAGAGAGATTTACACATATTCGATACACAGAAAAAACACGTTAGGAAGAAATAATAATTTAAAAAAAACATCGAATAGTATAAATTGGGACCCACTCAGCATAATGTTGCGGCAAGCCACAACGCTGTTTTTCAGTGGGACCCATAGACAAAGCCCAGGGGTTGTGATTTCGAAATATTATCACTAACCTGTGGGAATATCGGGATATAAAATGTGTTATTCCAGACCTCCAGTTAGCTACGTACAAAGTTTCATCCAAATCATACATAAGTTGATTTTGAAACTCACTGTTCTTTCCTGGATGAAAAAACACGGTATACGTTCGATGGATGGATTTAACTTTAATTTAGGATTAATTAGGATGAGTAAGATAACACGAGGCATGTTTTATAAACATGAGAACTTCGATGTTCAAAGTGTACGGCGGGATGGCTTCACCTTCGATCAAAGGTTCCCATGAAAAATCTTTACAGGGGAGTAAAAGAGCACCCAATCCAAATTTGACTTTTTCATCGCAATTTTTGACTTTAAGTGTAGTTACGCCTTTGATGCGGCACAGATTGAACATCTTTTAACGTATGCAAACATCTGTACCCTTAGTGTAAGTTTTCGGTTACAAAATACGTCTCGATCGCGTTCGCGTTAAAATCTCAATTTATATGGAAACACGAACAGCGCCTCTAACGGAACGTTTGCGATGTCCGTGATTGAGATTTGAACGCGAACGCGATCGAGACGTATTTTGTAACCGAAAACTTACACTAAGGGCACTGTATCACAATTAAAAAGTCATCGAACACTTTACACAGCCTTTATACTTAGCATTTTTTGTGTGACCTTTTGTATTTCCTTTTTTGTACAATAAAGAGTAAACAGACAAACAACAGATATTTAGCCGAACGATTTCTACCTGCTGAAAAAAATCTGGAAGAATTTGTAAACTGCTTGTATGATATATATAATAAGTGTTTAATAAAAGAAAACAAGAAATAGTAAAGCTCAGGCTTCTGCTTGCAGTATTGCCGCTGGGGTCCGCGCGTTAGGCCCTTTTCATAATAAATTGTTTATTTCAGTGTTTGTCCCGAATAATATAAATAGAATCGTTTGAATTGCGATTGTAGGCCAACACGGACTAAACCAACTAATAATATGAAGAGTAGAAGTCATTCGAGCTTAAAGCGCGCGGCGTGCATGGATAAAAAATTTAAACCGGGTGGGGCTTTTAACAGAAGCAAGTAATTACTTAAATAAGTTTCTGTTAAAATAATCATTTTAACGCAAGCTTTATTTTTTTTTTCTAATTCTTGATCTTGCAATCAGACCCTAGACTATAAGCAGATGGGTTGAAGTGAGATTGGCTTGTCGAGGAAGATCCCCATCGGGAGCCTCTTCTCTTTCAACATCAACGCTTCAGCTGTCTGTGCTGGTTACTAGATCAACTATAGCAGATCTTATAAGACGCTTTTTATGAGCTGGCTTGGCTAAACTGGCAGCAAGACGATTTGGATGCCTTTCTACTCTTTGTTTGTAGCGGTTAGCAACTGAGGTTATTTCCTCCTTCACTGTGTTCATTTTCACTTGTTCGTGAACCTCTAAAATTTTGATAAACCATGGTGCATTTGAGATGCTTTTTAGGATGGCGTTTTGCATTCTCTGTAGAATGTTTATGTTTGAGGTGGCAGCAGAGCCCTAGAGTTGTACACCGTAGGTCCATATCGCAAGCTTTATGCTGACGCTTTTTACCTATCTTCGCTGAGCGGAGTGAGGCTAGGTAAATGAAACGTTTCTATTGGTTCTTCCTCGCAACACATCCTCGCACATCACTGGTGGAATGGAAACACAGCAAAACTAGAAAATAAGTATTTCCGCGTCAATTGGCAACCATTATCGTCGTTTGTTGAAAACTGCAACAAGTATTAAGTAGACAGACAATATTTATAAGTACATAATAGTAAAATGATGTCATACAACGTAAACAGAAAACAATAGCGATCGTAATATGATATTCTTATCGTAGGACTCGAAGAATGATGACGCTGCCATCTTGTTTAGAAATAAACATAACGTCACGAGTCCTTATGATCCTGCTAAAACTATAAATGCAGGTGGTAGGACCTTGTGCAAAGGGCCTCTACGACGACCCTCATAGACCCCCTCATAGACCTTCAGTTGCTTCGAAAGCGGCCTGCATTCACCGTGAACCCGCGGCTTTAACTAGATCATCCGTCCATTAGTTGGTGGACGTCCTACGCTGCGACACCAATGTCCTTATGATCCTCCTAAAACCAACAAAATTATCATCATCATTTCAGCCTTAGGACGTCCACTGTTCAAAACAGGCGTTCTCTATAGTCCTCCAGTCCAGTTGCTTCGAAAGTGGCCTACATCCACCGTCATCCACTTGTTCTATTATCTATTCTGTGCCACCGTGAACCTGCGGCTTTAACTAGATCATCCGTCCATTAGTTGGCGGACGTCCTACGCTGCGTCACCAATGTCCTTATGATCCTCCTAAAACCACAAAATTGTCATCATCATTTCAGCCTTAGGACGTCCACTGTTGGAAAAAAAGTGCTCCTCCAGTTCAGTTGCTTCGAAACTGACCTGCATCCACCGTCATCCACTTGTTCTATTATCTCTGTGCCACCATGAACCCGCGGCTTTAACTAGATCACCCTCATCTCGTTGTTGGACGTCCTACGCTGCGCTTGTCAATCCGCTGTCACCAATCGAGAACTTTTCGGCCCCAACTGCCATCTGTAAACCACAAAGTACACAAAATATACTTTAATAGTAAACCTGAGTATTTGATATTAAGAGCGTTTAACATACCTGCTGAGCTGGCAACGTTGTATTTTTGTTAGTTTTTCTCGATTATTGCATAAGGTCAGCTTGACCTCCACGCGTCCTTGAACAAAGAGTCTTGACAGATGGACGGACAAACGGACAGCGAAGTGATCCTATAAGGGTTTTGTTTTCGCTAACCTAGATACGAAACCCTAAAAATGTCACCGGCAATTTTCTGAGGCGGTTTTCGGAGACGCTTAGACGCAATATTATTATAAGTTATTTATATTATATTTTAATGGGACGTTCAAATCACGTGAATGATTTCAAGTCAGCGTTTTAGCAGTTTAGCATTGTGCCCCAATTCAAGCCTTGGTACTTATTTAATGTAAACTAATTATATTACGTCAATAGATCGTGCCGGATAATTAAAAGGTTTAATGTTTTGAAATTAAAAAGTTGTTAATTTACGACGACATAATTAATTATTGTACTATATCGTAGCAAATACATCATTGTTATTTTTATTTCTTTTAATCTAGTGTAATAATTAAGCTTAAGTGGGACTGGGCCTGGCTTGTCTGCCGGATGCACCCACAAAGATGGGCGCACAAAGCCACATGGTGGGTACCGCACCGCATGACGGGCACCAACGGCAAGGCAGGCCGAGGCGGAGACGGCGAGATGACCTGGACGCTGAACTGAGAGAGTGGCCAAATATAGCACAGTATAGGGGCATATGGAAGTCAACAGGCCTTTGTCCAGCAGTGGGACACACTTATAGGCTAAATATAATAATAATAATCTAGTGTCACTTCATTTTAACTGTTGATTTTTTTTCATAGATAATCAAATAATTCTCAGTCATTGCAAAACATCAAATTATAAAACTCACAAACTTGAAGAATACCGAATATTGTGTTAATCTAAATCAATTTAGTTTTACGTCTTAAATGGTTTGACATAGATAGACAGTTTAATTTAACTGGATGTGATGTGTTAATTTGAAATGAAACCGAAGTTAATTAATTAGGCAGTGTACATGAATGTCATGGAAATTAATGTAATTTGATTTTATATAATAATAATATATCTTATCTGCTTACTACTATAGTCTTAAATTGAGTACCTACATTTTACATTATTTTATTGCTTGAAATATATTAATTATCTATTAATTAATTTTGATTTCCTTTTAAGCAGTAAGAGGATTTGTAGAAGAGTTAAAAAAATTACGAACTATCCCAGGATGAGGGTAAAAAGTATTTATTTTTTAGTTGAGCGCGCAATTTTTAAAAATATATAAAATGATAATCATAATTTTCAGATAATAGAACCATAAATTATTAGTGACAGTTTACTATCGGAAAATGTACCAAAGATGATCAAATTTACCAAAATCTACTATATCGAAAATACACACTTTTACGGGATGACCGTAAAAGTAACAAAAAAATTGGAATTGAAATAAAAAATACAAAAAGATTCCAAAAAAAAAAATCGAAAATCAATAATAACGCGATTTATATCGGCACTGAATTCAAGTCAATCGGTTTACTAAAAGTAAAAGAGTGAAATTTGACTTGCAAGATTTTACCTTAATAACAAGTTATAAGACTTGTAAAAAATTGATTTAGGGGTTTAAAACCTACAAGCCCGTTTCAGCGAGGAACCTGAGGGTGTCTCCCCTCCAGGGGGTCCGGCCAATGACCTTAGGGGCGTCTGGCGCCTAAAATAGAGCGTGTGGGGGTCCCGTGCTATATCGGGACGGTGGGGGCCAACTCGGGGCACTCGGGCTGTGCATGAACTTTGATGTGCGTTTGGCAATAATATACTGAGCGACAGAAAGTCTGGTCCTCAAATGTATGCAGTAATAGGTAATGTTGTATGTAGAGTGGGACAGATTTTTGCCGCTGAGTATAGTTCGATCACATCTTTCAACGTCACCGTTTTCTCACGGTCGCAAGGGACACTTGTTTGGCTGCAATAGACTAGATTCGTAAAAATACGGTTCTCTGCCGTTTCCCACATTTTTTTTCCCAAATGATTATTTCCCAACTATCAAATTGCAGGTGGTAGGACCTTGTGCAAGGTCCGCCCGGATTGCTACCGCCATCTTGCTCGCTAATCCTGCCTGAAGCAGCAGTGCTTGCACTGTTGTGTTTCGGCGTGGAGAGTAAGACAGCCGGTGAAATTACTGGCACATGAGGTATTCCATCTTAGGCCTCTAGGTTGCCAACGCATCTGCAATACCCCTGGTGTTGCAGATGTTTATGGGCGGTGGTGGTCTTTTACCATCAGATCATTTTTGCCATAAAAAAACAAATTTCTCCGAAACCATATTATTTTTGGAACTTTCGCAAACCTTACCTAACCTAATACTGCGCTCTATAAAACCAAAAGAAAATACTGTCAAATCTTTTTGGTTTCGTAGAAATTTGATAGTTGGGAAATAAAATATTTGCACAAATGAAGCATTTGGGAAAAAATGTGTGAAACGGCACTATACTACACGTAAAATACACATACATATAATTCCTTCAGTTATGTTTTCAAAAATTATCAAAATTTTTTTTTATTCGACTGTATGGTAAACGAGCAAGTAGGTCTCCTGATGGTAAGAGATCACCACCACCCATAGACACCTTCAACACCAGGGGGATTGCAGATGCGTTGCCAACCTAGAGGCCTAAGATGGAATACCTCAGGTGCCAGTAATTTCACCGGCTGTCTTACTCTCCACGCCGAAACACAACTGTCAATTAAAACAAAAAAATATGGATATACTAGCTGTGGCTCCACCAATTATAGACATACAGCTGGTTAAAGTTCCGTGTGACGTCACACCTACTTTTTGTACTAGGGAGTGACGGCACAGACCCCCCACTCCAGAGCTTTGACGCGCTTCTTTGTAAATAAAAAGTACGTGTCCAATATTTTCTTATAAAATAACTGACGGATTGTTGAATGTTAGTTATTTACTCAGGAATCTACTCAATTAATGTTACCATTATAAAAAAATTAAAGTCCTGACAATCATTTAAATAAAAATATTTTTTCACATCTCATGCTCGTAAAGTTCGTATTTATGCTGGATCTCGGCGGCATAAAATGACTTTTTATGCCCTAGCGCATAAAGTAAAATCTTTGTCTATAAGACCAAGGCAATCAGGTGTCAACAGACACAAACAAAAAAGTTTATGTAAAACTAAAAAATCAATCAAGATAAATCAATAAAACAATATATATGCAAAGCAATGCATGAAAAATAAAAGGTTTGTAGTAAGTGAACAATTGTTTTCACTGTTGCTATTTAATATCCTCTCAATCGAAGTGAAAAGCAGTGTAAAACTCGAGCATTATACCCATTTTCCCCTCTACGTGTCTATCACCCTCGCCGTGCCGGCTTGGGTGGCTATATGAACGTCTCGAGTAAATGCTCTCGTTGTACAATCTACTACTACTTGAAACATTAATAAAAAATTATCGTTAAAACATAAATACAATTTTATCGTTTAATGTGTTGCTAAGCGCAAAACTTGGGAATGGCTGGACCGATTTCGCTAATTCTTTTTTTGTTGTGTTTGTTATTGTCAGGAGAAGGTTTTTATGAAAGAAAGTTTGGAAAAATTACAACGGGGGCGAAGCTACTTTTTAATAAAATGCTGTGTTTTTTGTTGACATTTGCATTTTGCTTGCATTATCATCCAGCAAAAAGTTAAGCATTAAAAAGAAACGCGGGTTGGACTCGCTTATAAGGGTTCCATACAAGTTTAAACGACAGCGCAATATGGCAACATATACATACAAATTGCACTCAAGTCGTGAAAAAGTAAAATACACATACTTTAGCATTTATAACGTCATTAGGTAGGACTGCGCGGTCTTAAAAGAACAAAAACGTCATACGGATCGCTTCATACTTTTCGTGAGTCAAGAAGGGTGGGGAAACAAACAAAAAGCAAGTGAAAATCAATACAGTATGACCCTACACCCTACGCCGCCCTGGTACATTGACCTCTTGTCTTTAGGTAGTCGTGGAGCTCTGGTATGATCCTGAACAGAGTAAGGATTGAAGGTCCCTTGTATTAAAAACTATTTGATTTGGACATTTAATATGATTTTAATTTAATTTTATTTTTATGATTTTAATTCTAGTTTTTGACATATTTTATATTTTTTCATTAATAATATTAATCTAAATACCATACACGGGACTTATCACGCTATTTTTACACAAGTAATATTTACCTCTACGTTTCGGCAACGTTACAGTTGTGCTTGTGTAAAAATAGCGTGATAAGTCCCGTATATGGTATTTTGACTATGAGTGAGAATCACGAAACTTTAAAACGTTATAATATTAATCTATGTTATCTGAAGAAATGAAGTCTAAGAATCTTAATATGGATGGCTAATTTTGTTCTTCTAAATATTTTATATTTTGATATTGTTGAATCGAATATTGAAATATGAAATACAAACAGCATACAGGATATCAGTGCCTGCATACCCCACAGTTAATTGTATTTTTTTTATTTCATTTTTAATAAAGATTTTTCTTGTTGACTGTACTTGTATTTATTATTCAAGTTGCATGACATGTGTATACCAAATTTCACTGGAAGTGGGCCTACATGAACTTGCAAGATTTAAGTGGTTCTTTATGTTTGAACATTTTTTACAAAGTTTTTTTTCGCTATAGAATTAGATAGAGTAAGTTAAGTGAATGGTGGAATCTATAGTCTCTGTCCCTAGAAGAAAATAGAGCAGCTTTTTAAATTATTTTTTTGTGTGCTTTGGCTTCTACATGATTCATCTGTTCATATTCAAGAAAATTTCAATAATTCGTTAAAAAAATTAATAAACATGCGTTGGTTTTGTTTGAACACTTGAATACTAATTTAAATGAAAGTAAACAATGTCGAAATTTTTGTGTGGACAATCGATTGTTACTTACATTTTATTCAGATCGATTTAGTCGTTTTAATATTTGACGTATGACAACATTACAAAATGTCACTTTGTCGGACGAGTTTGAGGTTTGAGGTTTGAGTAGACGCGAACGCGAAGGTTTTGGTAAACAATAAATATTTGTATAATTTGTTATAATCATTATTTTGTACTTAAGACTTTCATTTTAAAAATATGTTTCTTTGTTACAGGTATATAAAAACCGAACGGCAGTATTCAAACCATATTTCTAGTCTAAAAAGTTTCTATTAAATAAAAGCGAAGTATTAACTCGTACTTAATTATATTTACAAATATACAAATATCTGTGATAGACCGAGGACTTTGTGCAATTTTTATGCCTGTTTTAAGTGTTAGAAGAAAATGGTGTGATTGTTTTCTATGATCGCGCGTGTTACGTGAATGGATCAAAAAATGGCGCTGCCACCGCAACAGTTCTGTGTGAGGTGGAACTCCTATCATACAAACTTACAGGTAAACAATGGTTTATTTATTTCAGTGGCGTAGCTACCAAGGGACTAGGCGGGGCAGTGCCCCGGGGCCCTCAAGCTCAGGGGGCCCTCGAAATTCTGCTTTATAGCCGATGATAAAGTTGCTTAGCATTTTTAAAGTATTTGTATATATAATGATTTTACTTCAAAAAACCTTACCAGTTTTGATAGCAGTGGGCCCCATTTTTTTATTTGCCCCAGGGCCCTAGGTTACCTAGCTACGCCACTGATTTATTTATTTAACCCTTAATTTGGCAAGGAATAAAAATATCGAAATAAGGTTAGAATTATAGTTTTTTGGGTAATTATGTTGTCATATACACGGTAAAAATAGTAAAAAAATCAAATGTCAATAGTTTTCAGAAAAACGTATGTCAAGTATGCTGGACGTTGCCAACTGGGCAGAGGACAGGACAATTGTTTCAATGTCCAGTATACTGGCCATTGCCAAAGATATGTAGTTTCCCGATTATTTGTTTTTAATCAAACAAAAGTATACAAAATAAAATATTTATTAGAAAATCACTTTAAACAATCTACAGACTTACAATTGTTACATTCAGCTTATTTTAAAATTTTCTGTCGAGAAAAAAATACAAAAATTTAAAATATTAACAATTTTCTGACAATCAAGACTGATAAACAAGTATCACTAACATGAGATCATTTTTATACTTACCTATAAATCTTCTTCTATACTTTTTGAACCAAGTCAAAAGTCAGTCTTTTAAAATGAGCACAATGGACAAATCTTTTATTTACAATAGCGGAATGATAATAAATTTAGTATACTTCTACTTTGAAAATAATCATAGGTACTCTCAATGGAAATAATTGAAAAAAAAGACGCCTTCATTGCCAAAAAAAAGTCTAAGTAACTTATCATACCGCTCTTGTAATTAATAACAAAGACTACATTACTTTCAAGAACAAACCGGCTTCCGAAAAGGCTATAGTACCGTAGACCACATACATGCGTTGCGGTAGGTTATACAGAAGACCGAAGAGTATAACCTCCCCTTTGCCTTGCATTTGTGGACTACGAGAAAGCCTTCGATTCGATCGAGACTTGCCGTGCCAAGTTGACTACCGGTATATCGAAGTGTTGAAGTGTCTGTAGGAAAACGCCACTATGTCCGTCCGACTACAGGACCAGAGCACGAAGCCTATTCCTCTGCAGCAGGGAGTCAGACAAGGAGATGTGATCTCTCCGAAACTGTTCACCGCTGCATTGGAGGATGCTTTTAAGGTTTTGGACTGGAAAGAACGAGGCATCAACATTAATGGCAAGTACTTCACTCACCTGCGATTCGCCGACGATATTGTAGTCATGGCTAGACCATGGCTAGTCATGTAGACCATGGAGGACCTCAGTGCTATGCTCGTTGACCTCAGCAAAGTTTCCGACCGAGTTGGCCTGAGAATGAACATGGGCAAGACAAAAGTCATGTCTAATGTCCATGTTGTGCCAACTCCCGTAATAGTCGGAGGCTCTGCGCTCGAAATTGTTGACGAGTATGTATACCTAGGACAAACGGTCCAGTTAGGTAGGTCCAACTTCGAGAAAGAGATCACTCGTCGAATCCGACTCGGCTAAGCAGCGTTCGGGAGGCTTCGCAGTGTCTTTTCATCCAAATTACCGCAGTATTTGAAGTCAAAAGTCTTTGACCAGTGTGTGTTGCCAGTGATGACATACGGATCTGAGACGTAGGCGCTAACGATGGGCCTCATGAGGAAGCTCAAATTCACTCAAAGGGCTATGGAGAGGGCCATGCTCGGGGTTTCTCTGCGGGATAGAATCAGAAATGATGATATCCGCAGTAGAACTAAGGTTACCGACATAGCCCGAAGAATTACGAAACTGAAGTGGCAATGGGCGGGGCACATTGCTCGCAGGACTGATGGCCGATGGGGTCAAAAGGTTCTCGAATGGCAGGTGTTCAAAGTCAAAGTCAATGTCAAAATATCTTTATTCAATTTAGGCTAGAACAAGCAAGTGCTTGTTCTAGCCTAAATGAATAAAGAGTATTTTGAGGAATGTCAAAAAAAACCTACCACCGGTTCGGAAAAACCTCTATTGAGAAGAATCCGGCAAGAACTCAACGAGGTATTTTTTTTTATTAACACATGTGATGCGGAAGGTTTAGCAGGAGAT
>NC_133499.1:8760832-8778422 GCF_025370935.1 Choristoneura fumiferana
GAATGAATCTTTAAGATCTTTTTTTAAGGAAACAGGTATCCTAACCCTGCCGTCGCTTTATGTTTTTGAAATAATCATGTATGTAAGGAAGAACAGATGTGATTTTCCCACTAACGTCGACAAGCCAAAGGCTACTAGAAACACAGGGAAGCTTAAAGTTCCATCTTGCAGACTGTAAAACCAAAAGTCGTTTCTGGGAAATTGCTTACGTTTTTAATAAAAATTCCAAAAATATTATAAATGTATAGGATCTATTGTCAAGAAGACATTAATATCAAAGGCGTATTATAAAAGTTAATGATTATATCATGGACAGGGATATTTGGAAATAATTCCGATCCGCATTAGCGATCCCTTCAAATAGCGAACCTACTGTGTTAAAAATAAAGTTGTGTTAAATACTTGTGATGTATACATATCATTTAATAATATTGTAAATCTGTTTAAAAAAAAAAAATATACCATTGAGTTTCTTGCCGGATTCTTCTCAACGGAGGTTTTTCCGAACCGGTGGTAGTTTTTTTTTTGACATTCATAAGTGCTTGTTATGGCCTAAATTGAATAAAGATATTTTGACTTTGACTTTGACTTAGGTAACATATTTTTTTCTCAAAAATGTCCGTAAAAGTTGACATTATTCTTTACATATCAGAAGGTGAAGTGCATAGTTTATGGTCAGCGAAAAATTAAAAAGTTAAAAAGATTGCAGGCGCGCTAGCTCGACAATAATGAATTAGCGCGCCTGCATCAGTCACATTTTTTTTTAAAGTTTAAAAAGGCCATGGAAATGTTGGCACAAGTCGTATACAGCCAAGTCTAATGGCCGGGTATCAGATATTGTTGGAACTCCGGACTTTTTCTATTGGGTCTGAAACAGCTTGTGGTGTTTTCGGTGGAAAAATACACCTGCAGTTTATTTTTAATGAAAAAAGGCGGGAAAGCATAAGAAAAATAATTGGAATAAAATTAAATGTTATGATATATTTTGAGAAAAAGTTAGTCTATTTCAGAATTATTCATCATTTTTGAGAAAAACTTTATATTAGTCTCGGCTGGAATAGCAATTGCTGGCTTTGGCTTCGTATTAGTTAAACGTCCGTTTAATACTCATACTCAGCCAGCAATTGGCTACTTCCAGGCCACGACAATAATCTACTATTATGAGCCCCGTGTGGTGTCGGGTTAGAATAACACCTCTCCGTTTCTTCCGTGGATGTCGTAAGAGGCGACTGAGGATATAGGTTAAGTAAACCGTAGGCGACAGGCTAGCAACCTTATTTTTATTTTTTTATTCGACTATATATAGGCTGGGATGATGTTTGCTGATGAAATAAAAAATACAAAAAGACTCCAAAAAACGATCTTAATTTGATTGCTTAATAGCGACATCTCTTGTCGGGGTGAGCGGTTAGTTCCGATCGAGTGCTGAAAGTTTCTCGATGAGGCCTAAAAGCATAGATGTCGCTAGTGTCGCTGCTTAAGTCACTAAATAAGAAACAAACAAGCTAAGTTATATGGTGCATGGAGAAATTGTGCCTGTACTCCTGTCCAGTGGTGCAGCGGTATAGCACGCAGCACTGAATGCTGAGGACCTGGGTTCGATTCCCAGCGCTCGTCTCTTTGACTGGTTTTTCTGTGCATGTTTGAGTTTGTATCTTCTAATCAACCCAATAGGAACAGTATTTTGACCCAATTTGTTTTTTTCAAGGACGAAGAATCGGGCAAGCCCGGCAGCAGCTTGGGGCAACCTTCGGGTAAGTGAACAGACTTTGACACTGACGTTTATTTGCAATGTGACATTTAAAATCGATTGACTCGCGAGTGTTTTTTTTTTAATCATCCCCTGTGCCTTGACCATTGAGAATGGACATTGTCAGAAAAAAAAATGTCTGTAAGGTAGGCCATTTCTATTATTATAGTCAAATTGGTATGTTAATCTGAACCATGAATGTTTTTTTTTTACGAGAAAATGGTTTGCTAAATTTTTTTTTCTGACTGGGCTATCTTACAGACATGCCAGTTTTTTTTTTTGAAAGAGGCATTCATGGTTCGGAAAGACAGGGTTTTAATTTAATTACCGTGGTTAAAGTTACTGGCTTTGCCCGCAGGCAAACTAAAAAATCGGCCAAGAGCGTGTCGGACCCGCCCGAGATAGGGTTCCGTGGCTTACGAAAAAATCAAGTAAATATTTTTGAAAGGATTTTGTATTTTTACTCTTAAACCAATAATAATTTCTCAAGCAAACTTAGCCGTTATAGTTTTCATTGTAAATTTGATAAACATACCTACTTACTAGAATCATGTTTTTTTTTTCAAAATTCAAATCATCCGTGAATGCGTAAGAGGAAATAGGTTAAGGTATACCGTAGCTGACAGGCTAGCAACCTGTCACTATTGTACCGTTTTTGTCAAACTGAAAATCTAAAATTGCTAAAGTGGCTCCGAAGCTGTAACGTTTCGTGTGCTCTGCCTACCCATTTGGGAATACAGGCGTGATGTTTTGTGTGTGTGTGTGTGTGTGTGTGTGTGTGTGTGTGCTTGCGTGCGTGCGTGCGTGCGTGCGTGCGTGCGTATTCAAGACCATCATTGCAACGCGCGAATATTTTCAAATAATATAATTACAAATAAAATACGAAATAATAATAATAATACAGGGATGTATGGGTCCTTAGTTACAAAACTAAACAACCACTAATTAACATATATAAGGTACTACGTTCAGTAAAGTGAATAGCCTTGCAGAAATTTTAAATAATAATAATAATTATAACAACAAAGTGGGGATAAAGCCAGTAACAAAATTACTTATAAAATATCTAAGTTTTGAATACCGAATAGTTCACAATATAAAACTCTGTCTTTTTAGAAAATAAAAACACTTATAGACATGCAGTGAATAATGTTTCGCCGTCGTATTTTCTCGTAAAAATTTTTATCTGTTGCATCAACTAGCTACTGAAGTTTATCTTGTTGCATAAACTCTTACTGAAGTTATCTTGTTGCATCAAATTATCTTACTGAAGTTTATCTTGTTGCATCAATAGCTTACTGAAGTTTATCTTGTTGCATCAACTAGCTTACTGAAGTTTATTTGTTTGCGTCAACTAGCTTACTGAAGTTTATCTTGTTGCATCAACTAGCTTACTGAAGTTTATCTTGTTGCGTCAACTAGCTTACTGAAAGTTTATCTTGTTGCATCAACTAGCTACTGAAGTTTATCTTGTTGCATCAACTAGCTTACTGAAGTTTATCTTGTTGCATCAACTAGCTTACTGAAGTTTATCTTGTTGCATCAACTAGCTTACTGAAGTTTATCTTGTTGCATCAACTAGCTTACTGAGTTTATCTTGTTGCATCAACTAGCTTACTGAAGTTTATCTTGTTGCATCAACTAGCTTACTGAAGTTTATCTTGTTGCATCAACTAGCTTACTGAAGTTTATCTTGTTGCGTCAACTAGCTTACTGAAGTTTATCTTGTTGCATCAACTAGCTTACTGAAGTTTATCTTGTTGCATCAACTAGCTTACTGAAGTTTATCTTGTTGCATCAACTAGCTTACTGAAGTTTATCTTGTTGCATCAACTAGCTTACTGAAGTTTATCTTGTTGCATCAACTAGCTTACTGAAGTTTATCTTGTTGCATCAACTAGCTTACTGAAGTTTACTCATGCTAATTGAGGAAGCAATATAAATTCGAACATACAATGAAATACGACTTTGAATTACATTATTTGCTAGCAGTCTTGCTAATTTTCAAAGAAAACTACATGAGTTCAATTTTTAGGCCATAAAAACTACTTAAGAGTGAAGCCGGAGAGCGAGCTGTTCTTCCAAACGAAACTACAGAACTTAGCCAAAGCCAATTCTGATTATCTCGAGCGTCTATCTAAAATGAACGCAACAGAAATAAGGAACGAGTTCAACAAATACGGCTTCAGTCAAGAGGATTCCAAAGACAAAGCTGAAAATGACTATTATAAATCCTGGTTAGAACAGAACGGGGAGTTGGAAGTGTCTCTCTTGAAATGTGGCCAGAAGAAGCCGAAGGTTGACGTCAAAAACCAGAAGTCTGAAGTAGAGCTTATACCTAAACCGAAAGACCCTAAGGAGTACCCGAAGATTCTAGAGAAGCAGATACGTAGAAGGGGCAGGCCGCCGATTTTTAAGGATAGGAATGTGGATATAGGTGAGACGGTGCTGAAGTCTGATTTGGATCAGTTCTTGGAAGGAAAGGAGGTCAGCTCTTCAGGGTTGTCGAGGAAAGACTTGGAAAGGGTGATGATGGGCAAGTTCAATCCCAATAGACGGTACTCCAATGAGGCCATGTGGGC
This sequence comes from Choristoneura fumiferana, assembly GCF_025370935.1. Taxonomy (NCBI): domain Eukaryota; kingdom Metazoa; phylum Arthropoda; class Insecta; order Lepidoptera; family Tortricidae; genus Choristoneura; species Choristoneura fumiferana. The sequence goes on from NC_133499.1 coordinate 8,765,165, forward strand.
TGCTTTGATGGATGTGAAGAAAGGTGGCAGTATTTACAGGTATGTGTTTGGTTTCTTTTTTAGCCGACGCAAAAAGAGGGGTGTTATAAGTTTGACCATGTGTGTCGGTCTGTAGCACCGTAGCTCTTCGGTGGACCGATTTGGATGCGGTTTTTTTTAATTTGAAAGCAAGTTTTCTAGCGATGGTTCTTAGACATGTTTTATCAAAATCGGTTCAGCCGTTTTTGAGATATTGAACTTTGAAGTGACAAAGTCGGGTTGTTGATTGGGGGATTACTAATGTATGGGCAAAAAACTTTTCCCAAAGTGTATCACATTCCAAAATATTTTACTCAAATTATCATTTGGCAAAAAATCATTTTGCTAAATTTTCGTTTTGCATAGCAGTTCGTTTTTGCAAAATAATTACTTAGTCATGTATCATATTACCAAGTAATTTAGCTGGTTTCGTCCACGCATAAACCACTCTTCTGAAGCAATATTTCAGGCTTAATAACCTACTTTTCTGGTAGCAGTTCGTTTCTGTGGTTGGTTCGTGTGCGAAGTATAATTTCGAACAAACATTTTTTTGGAATATAATATTAGCGAAAAGAAAACGTTTGCTTAATAAACGTTTGTCATAATAAAACTTGACAATGTAAAATTATGCCAAATGATAATTTGACCAAATGAATGAAATGCGAAATAAGTTTTTTGGGAAGTGAAATTCGGCGAAACCTGGTTAGGTTATTGACTAGGTAGTATATAATTTTGTAAAAACGATACGCTACCGGTGCCATCAGATAATATTTGCCAAAAATGCCATTTTTATTGATAAACATGTCATCCATGTATATTTTTGGTTTATTCCAGAGCGGCGCAAACTCACAAGGTTCCCCGCAAGTCTCTCCGCAACTGGATGAAGCGCTGCCACATCAAATCCTCTTTCCCAATGCCGCAGCAACTCAAGCAGTTCGTGGAAAACAGTAAGAGACAGAAGGACCAGGACGGACAGAAGTTCGACCCGGAAAGAGTGGAGGAGAAGAGTGGGGGGGAGACCGACCTGGGCTTTGAGGGGGAGATGGACTTTGGCAAGCATTTCTTGAGTTTTACGGCGGTTTCTAGTGAGGACGAGAGGGAGAAAAAGGAGGGGGCTATCGATATGTCTTTGCATGAATAGGGTCAAGGGTTCAATGGGTCGCATAATTGTTAAAAGTCATAATTTGTTTGTCATAATGTTGTTTGTCATAACTCTTTTTTTTCTGAATCCATTAGTGGTTCAGGGTTGTTATAAAACAAACTTAATCTAACCTAAAGTTTTCTATAGGATAACCATTTAAAATTTTCAGGATACAGTTACGGCGTGAAGAAAATTATGACTAACAGACATTATGACTTGCGATAGTTATGCGACTACGCACCGCTCTGTCAATCGAGGAGTTGAGAATAGGATGGGAAATCGTCATCATCATCATCGTCTTCATTTCAGTCATAGGACGTCCACCGTGGGTTCATATATGACGTCACATTGTGGCACAGGAACAAGATTGCGCATATGACTATTTCTCAAAAAGTTGTCTATCGACACAAAGAACTAACCCATTTTTTTTTTAATACAAGCTTTTTTTGCTGACTGTACTTTTTGTTGACTGTACTTGCATTGTCACCCAAACTACATTTGCATACCAAATTTCAAGTCGATGCCATTAACCGTTGAAGAGTTCCGTCCTGCGGAGACGATCCTGGCTGGACCACCAGGATGTCACTACCAGATTATTGTATTGTCACGTAATTTACATAAGTGTTCCTTTCAAGTCAATCTGACTACTGGAAGTTGGGCAAATTTAACTTGCAAGATTTGACTACAGACAGACAGACAACGGGACAGGTGAAACTAAATAAAAACTTGAAAAAAAAAGTAATATTGTGTTTAAATATATACAAAGCCTTGTGGTATACGTGATAAAAAGTCAGATAATCTTTGCCGTTGGATCCAATAGTAAAATTACGATTTTTTTCCTCACAAGATTTCGTGACGTTTTCCTGACGTCAAGAGATTTTGGATGTTTTATGCGGTTTATGTTCTATGATCTCGTCGTTAGTGTTAATAATTTCTTGACAAAACTGATTTCTTGTCTCGTTCTTGGGACAACTTTTTGAGAAATACTCAGCAAGGGGGGGGGGGGTGAAATGGTCAAAATTGGTGCGACGTCGTTTATAAATGGCCCCTAGCTGGACATAGAGCCACAGACTTCTAGGTTCTTCGGTTGGCAGCGGCCTGCGTCCACCGTGAACCCGCGGCTTTAGCCAGGTCATCCGTCCGTCTCGTCGGTGGACGTCCTACGCTGCTCGCCGCACGGTCTCCGAGAACTTTTCGGCCCCAACGGCCATTGTTCTTAATGACAGTTGGTTTTATTCAAACGTTAGATTAGGATGTGTCTAAATTAAAATTCGATTTATATTGTTTCGAGGCGTACTACCAATGACTTGTGGGACGCTTCTAGATCTTACATACTAATATTATAAATATTAAAGTTTGTAAGTGTTTGGGTAAATCTTGCAGAAAACAAACAATACGGCTGGACGGATATTTAATAAACCTGACGCGAGGGCAGCACTTCTACGTTTTATATTGCAACATTCTTTACACTTACTATACGACACCTACCAGTCATATTGACAGCAGTGTCGGTGATGTTATTTGAAGGAATATTTTCTAGTTCAGACTTTTTCTATGACAAATACTTTTATACATTGTGAATTATTTTCCTTCCAAGGCTATGGGTAATCTTCGGCATTTTATCGCACAAAAACACAAAATACCACGCGCGAACAACGTTAAACTTTGACAGCAATAGACAGATGACATTTGAATTTAGTGTTGCCAGTGCAAGAAATTAGTTATATTGGTTTTCCGCAAAATGGCGAGCCTAATGAGGGCTATCGCGTATGAATTCGCCACTAGAGGCGCTAGTGTAGCGTGCGGTCTCCAAAATGTTGGCATTCCTTGACGCGTGCTATACCGCTACACCACTGCTGGACAACGGTACAGACACGAATTTCCCCTATGCACCTCATATCTCAGCTTGTTTGTTTCTTGTTTAGCCACTTAAGCAGTGACGCTAGCGACATCTATACCGTAGCCCTCATCGAGAAACTTTCGGAATACCGAGGACCTGGGTTCGATTCCCAGTGTTGGTCTTATTTTTCTGGTTTTTCTGTGCATCTATATTACAGTTTGTGTTTTCAATGTAGGTTTCGCGGGATGACCGTAAAAGTAAAAATTTGGAATTGAAATAAAAAATACAAAAGGATTCCAAAAAAACAATTTTAATTAATATTTCAATTAAAATGCCAAAACCAATCGTTAGCGCGAACGGAGCCGCGGCTAAAGCCTATCTTCACAGTGACGCTAGCGACATCTATACCGTAGCCCTCATCGAAGCCACCTGCCACCTGTTTTATACATACAACCTTTTGCATTTATAATATTAGTACCTACGATACTATTTGGCATAGGAACTGACTTTTAGTCGGTAAAAGCTTGGTGGTTAATCGTTACGTATGTGTCTTAAGAATTGTCGTTTTGGATGTAATTTATGCGCAAGCGACCAACGTTTAGCTAAATTGGAATACGTGGCCATTTTTATTAATTGGGAATAAAAGGTGTATACGACCTATTTAAAATTCAACTGCCAAAGATTAAACAAAGATGTCATTATATTAATTTAAATAATTATTCCTATATCCAAAGATGAGAAAATTATACTTTTATTTTTCCCGCAATATTAACCCAAAGAGTTAGACCCCAGTTTTAACCAGAAACAGTTGGTTATTTTTTGTGGGTACTTATATTGAGGCATATTTTAATTTATTTTAACTCTACGTTAACTAAGTGCACAGTTGTAACAACAAAAGTGGTTTTTTGTTAAAATTGTGATTAGCTATAGTTATTATTAAATTTTATATTAATGTTTAAAAAAAGAATTGGCCTTTTTGGAAATAGAGTGCTTGAAGGACATTGTCCTAAAAAAGAAAAGACTTTTAAAATGAAATTAGAGACTAGTGTTAAGGGGCATCCTTGGTGTGTGTAGCAATAGGATTGTCAACAATGTATTTAAATAATTTATTGAATCAGACGTTACTTTGCGGAGGTCCATATCAATGAACTAAAAGAATTTCTTTGCTCACCCGCGACCTTATGGTATCTAAGTTTGTGCAAATGCGTGTTCATGCAGTTTCCTCCGCCTCTGCACTGTAAGAACACGAACAAACCACGCAAACCCATCTATCACCACCACCAGCTTATCTTCAGACCAACACAACCGTACACCATGCTACCAGATGTTAGACCCAGGTGTTTGTGTTAGGTGTCGTGTTACCAAATGTTGGTGGAGGAACTGCATGAACACGCATATTTTGCATAAACTTAGCTATCATAAGGTCGCGGGTGAGCAAAGAAATTCTTTTAGTTCCACAATCTATTAAAAAAAAAGGTTTTTTAAAGTGCGCTGAAGGTTTTTTTTAATCAGAGGTTTCGTTGAACGAACTTTTTGCTAATAAAAAGTAAAATATTTAAAAATGTTTTTTTTTATTGTTAATGTGAACTATAAAAAGAACATTTCTTATTTTTATTTCTTTATCGCTTAAGATAATTTGTTTAATTAATTAAACACTGTAAGCAAAAACAGCTTGTGTTAAATTTTTATAGCAAAAAGTTATTTGATATTCTTTAACTTAGGACGTGCAATATTTATTAAAGACATTTTTAAATACTTTTTTGACACTCCAACGCTACACTTCAAAATTAACGAATGGCTTAAATCTACTTTTAAATTGTAATTTTAATTTATTTATGTTAATCATAGAATAATGTACTTAATATTATAATTTATATTGTAACGTGGACCTAAAGGTTGGAGAAATGATTCATTCTATTTCACAATTCTACAAACAACATGAGGGTTTTCACAGAGGCGAAGTATCGCTAGATGGCGTTAGTGTCGTGAGATCCGTTTGACGTTTGCTTGCGTTTGGCTCATTTAATTATTTAACCAATCACGAGCAAACGTCAAACGGTAACGATTCTAACGCCATCTAGTGATATTTCGCCTCAGTGAAAACCCTCATTGAAAATAACACTTAAAATATGGAAAAATATGCTCTTATTTGTTTAGTGTTGGATTCAGACCGAGTTTTAATTGATCTCCCGACGTTTTGACATATTTACTAGCATACCGGGTGTGGCCTGTAATATGAGCAAATAATGAATACATAGATCATACTCCTCAAACTGAACAACATTAGTTCAGCGACTTAAAAATAATTAGTTTTTTTTAATTTTCATTACACCTTTAAGTTTATTCGAAGAAGCAATGTAAAGCAAAATGCTTGATTTTTGTAGCGTGACAGCAGTATTTAATTTGTGTGAAAAAAGGAAAATTCAAAGACTCCATTATTTTTAAAAGTCGCTGAACTAAGGCAGTTGTCTCACCGCCAGCGAGGAAACGATTGGCTATCGACTATTTTCTCGCTCAAGAAACGAACAAAAGATATAAGATCCTGTGTGAGTAAAAGAGACACATATATTAATAGTTGATCGCTGGCTGTTCACACTGTCGGCGAGAACTCGCTCTTACATCTTTTGTCGCAGCGACAAGAGCTATAAAACTCGCTGAGCTATAGATACTCGCTCAGCGATGTCAGCTTGGCGGCCGCCCCGCACGAGCGAGTCGAGTGGAGCGAGTAATCGCCCGTCGCACGCGAACACTCGCTTACAGCCGAGCGACAAAACTACACTCGCTTCTCGCTGCTCGCCCACTCGTTTCTAGTTACTCGCTCTACTCGCTTCTCGCTCATCGTCGGCGGTGGGACAAGTGCCTAACGTTGTTCAGTTTGACGAGGGCGATCTGTGTTTTAATTTCTTGCTCGTGTTACAGGCACCACCCGGTATATTACTTTATGCGTATAGTATAGACACATCTATTGAACAATGTGTTTGCATCGTATTTTGTATAAGTTCGTATTTGTCTTGCTTTCTCAATAGGGAATATTACGCAAAGCTCTGCCCAGGGGGCGGCACTAGCACAAACCGTAAACAAACCGCCATGACAACGTCAGTTCTCTTTATAAGTTTGTGGCCATGACGGATCATTAATGACATGTTTATTAGTAACATAACATGATATTTAGTACATTAATCCAAAAATGTAATGAATAGTAGATTGTACAACAAGAGCATAAAACGAGCCATTTTACCCGAGACGTTCATATAGCCCGAGCCGGTACGGCGAGGGTGGATTGACACGTCGAGGGAAATGGGTTTAATGCTCGAGTTTTACACTGCTTTTCACTTCGATGGTGAGGAAATGAAATAGCAACAGTAGAATCAATTGTTCACCTACTATGTACCTTTTATTGTTGTTACTTATAATAAATAATTATAATTTTTAGTTTTATATAAATTAATAATTATTAAAAAAAATGTAGAAACTTCTTTGTTTGTGGCTGTTTTGATTGCCTTGGTCTTAGACGGAGATTTTACTTTATGCACTAGAGCATAAAAAGTCATTTTATTTCGCCTAGAACCAGCATAATCACGAACTTCACGAGCACGAGAAGTGAAAAATAATATGGTATTATGGCATCCTACGGACATTCAAAAGACATTTAAGACATTAAAAAAAAACTGTTTACGGTATGTGCTAGTGCTGCATTCTGGCGGCAGAACATTGCAGAAAAATTCCCGATTATAAAATCATTGGATGTGTCGAAATGTCGTGAGCTTTTTAGAGATAAACGTGGCCTACACTTTCATTTTCAGAAATAACCGGTTCTTTTAATTAAATCAATGAATATTCAACGAAGAAGTGAAGTATCTTCGTGATATGTTAATAATAAAGTTGTGCGTAGAGAAATTATGCTTCTTGTACCGAGCGCTGTGGTTTCTTGGATTGCTCACTAGATGGCGTTAGTATCGTGAGGTTTTTGACGTTACGGTCTTGCTTGCAATTGGCTAATAACTAAACGATACTAACGCCATCTAGCGGTATTACGCCTTCTTTTAGCCCTCATTATCTAATTATTTTGTTATTTTAGATATATTTTCGAAATAATAAGTAGTCTTGAGTTTTTGTTGAAAATAATCTTCGTCATTTAATTTTAATAAATACTTTTTATGTATATTATTTATATTAAAAATGTACTTAAATAGAAGCTTATCTTTTTTATCTATGATGTTGCTTGAAAAAAAAATGTGATTCTAGAAGCTACAGTGCTATTTTATGTTCCTAATTTCCATATAGTTTTAATACATATTATTGATATATCTTAATTTGATTCTGTATACTTTGTTTTATATGGACGACTTCATGTTTGCATTAGTCTAACGAATTTAAACAATAAAAAAACATGTTTTTGCTATATAACATACAAAAAAAAACAAATTCACGAAACTTTGCTTAAGAAGTTTTAAAATGACGTCGAGGTATTACATCAAATGCTTGAGTTAGTTTGAATGAATTAAATATCTCTCTAAGTTTAGTTCTTAATACCCCTTTTAGATTTTCAGTACTTTTTAATAAATATTTTCATTCTTTCACATCAATGTTCTAAGCTCGAAGAACAACCTAAAGTTTGGCAGACATTATGCATGGCCTGACTGAGCCTTAAAAGGTTTCAAAAATTTCCTACAGGATAGAAGATATTCCACTTTATACTCATCCAAAAAGGAGAAAATAACGTTCATTTGAGTTTCATCGGTAAATCTAAATAAAAATAACACGTTTGCGTTTTTATCTCATCATCATCATCCCAGCCTATATAGGTACGTCCCACTGCTGGGCACAGGCCTCCTCTCAGAACAAGAGGGCTTGGGCCATAGTTCCCACGCGGGCCCAGTGCGGATTGGGAACTTCACACGCACCATTGAATTGCTTCGCAGGTTTGTGCAGGTTTCCTCACGATGTTTTTCCTCCACCGCAAAGCTCGTGGTAAATTTCAAATGTAATTCCGCACATGAATTTCGAAAAACTCAGAGGTGCGAGCCGGGGTTTGAACCCACGACCCTCTGCTTGAGAGGCGATAGGTCAAACCACTAGGCCACCACGGCTTTTTTATCTGAATATATTTAATTGAATGAAAAGTATTTGTATTGTGTTCAAAACATTTTACAGTACCCTTATGCTATGAAACTCATAATGAAAAACTATCGACAACGCCATCTATTGATTAAAGGCCAAGTTAATACGTCATCTTAAAAGCTGAATACTTCAACGTACTTGAACAGCGCCCTCTATCTAGTACCAGTAAATTAGTATCTTATGTTTTGTCTATTTGTGAGCTAAGTTTCATACAAATCTTAAATTTTTCATTAATAATAGTGGAATAGATATTTGCAAGTATGAGATCGTCCAAAATCCATGAAGTGCCTACTAGCATATAATTAAATATACATAATATATAGGACATAAGTGCTATTGTAGATATATATATATATACATTTACTATTATTGTATACCAAACTTACATATAACTTGCTATTGTGTCGATTTATTTAAGCGACGTACATAATCTATTAAAGTCTTTTTAAAATAAAGATATGCCGTACGATTTAAATGAAATATTTTTTATTTAATTTATAACTGAATTGATTTCAAATTATCCATACGATACGATATGAGTTATATACAAAACTTAAACTATAAACATCCCATCCTCAACTTGTAGTTGTTGTCAGAATTACATTAATTAAATATAACGAAGTTAATCAGATGCTCAAAATACTTAAACACTTTTCTACCGTCAAAAATGTTAGCGTGTTTAAATTTTGAACACCTTGTTACAAACAGATTTATTTTATGGTGACAGTAGCAAAAAATAATAACAAATAAATTACAGAAATGTCACGTTTTGATTATTTAAAATGCATATTGAGACAGTATACCTAACGTTGGGTTTAAATTGTCATTTAGTTCATGTAACCAAAATACAGATGGCGCGGAAACAAACTTAATTATCACGCCATCTATATTTTGTGACTGCGTACTAAATTGAAAAAACCTTAAATTTTAATCTAATATGAAATAACATCGAGCGTATTCAATGTTGTGAGCAGTATTAAATAATTTAAATGTTGCTGCTTCTTTGTTATATTTTAAGTTAAATAAACTGCGAGTTTACGTTATTTCTAGCTTGACTGGATGTGTACTTAATTTTTTTTGGTTATTTTTAATCGCCATGGTCGTTTATGTAGGTCTGAGCATCTGTATAAGGTTTTGCTACACGATATGAAAAAAACATTTTGTATGAAACACCATGTCTTCTTAACAGACATAGGAATGCACGGGGCAAAACTTTGTGACAGGTAGTGAGTTTCTATATCGATAATCACAATTATCGATGCTTATCCCATATACTAGTAATCGCCCCAAGTATTGTGTGTATTTTTTTAAGTGTTGTTCTGATGACGAGTATGAAGTTCACACAAAGCATATTTTAAATGTGAAACTACCGTGAGACTCACTCATATTAAATGATATTGTAACGGATAACTCACGTCTTAAACCGAGTTTAGCTCGACATGTTTCGGGCTATTTCGTAGCCCTTCTTACACCACACCACACAGGTGAGGTCGGGCAGTCGCGCGAGCAGAGCGGTGGCGCGTAGTGTGCGTGTTGCGGCAGCCGCTGAGTCACGTGCTCCTGAGAAGGGCTACGAAATAGCCTGAAACATGTCGAGCTAAACTCGGTTTAAGATCGGTTCATGATTTATTGGTCATTCAGCCGCCTGAAATGGATCAGTCAATCAGTCAAGACCTCCACGTTTAACGCCCGAAAATTTGAAACAAATTCTAATCGTCTATTTTAACAACAGTAGATGGGAAAGTATTTAAGAAAAACAATTATGATGAGTACCAAAAATCGTTATAAGAAAGGAAGAGAATTACGTTATTATTTTGTTCAATTTTTACACTTTCAATAAAAACAAATTTTTACAAACAAAACTTGATATTCACTAGTATATGGAATAAGTATCGATACTTGACATTATCGATATAGGAACTCACTACCTGTCACAAAACTTTGCCCCGTAGATTCCTATGTCTGCTTAAGCTTTAGAAGATTTAAGCAATATCCCTATATCTATAACAAATGCCAGATATGATCATAACTAGTGATGACAGTCAAAAAAGAATGTAGATTTCTTTGCGGATGAAATATCGCTAGATGGCGTTAATATCGCGATGTCCATTTGACGTTATTCTTGCTTGCGATTGGCTCATTTAGTTGTGTAACCAATCACAAACGTGACGCGAATGTCAAAGTTGTCATAACCTCGCGATACCAGCGCCATCTAGCGTCAGAAACCCTCGTACGAGATGTTCAGATCAACCTGCTTCATTATGTATAGGTTCTTACGCCTGTAAAATGGCTAGTTGTGTTAATAAAGTGTTTTAAATATTTCCGCCCGATAAGTAAAATGTAATGTTATAGAGTGATCGAATAATATTCTATAATGCGCTAATGACTACTAAACTAACCCACGTGGCTTGATCACAACTTAAATATTGCTAGAATTGTTTTGGTGTTTCTGATACATCGCAGCGGCCGGGGTTACATAGAGTGAACTAAGTCCAGTTTAGACACATAGCTTTAAGTGAAGGATTCTTCAGAAAAATCACAGGATTTTGTCATTGTGTTAGTATTATTATACCCCTTGATGGCGGCCTCAAGGCTTTTGCCAATGTCAGTTACGATGACTGGGTTGCGGTTGATTCTGCAGAACGCCAACAGGTTGACAGGAGTAAGAAAATAATTTTGTAAATAAAAATAAAAATGTCATTGTGTTAATGTACGGTGAAAAAAGTAGATCAAGTGCGGGTAGTTTGAAAAAATCTCGCGGCTTAACAGTGTTGCCAGGTTTCTTCTGTTTTTTGCGGGAGATCTACTGTTTTTGGCTGATGTCTGTTGTTTTATCAGGAATTTTAATTCAAAGCGGATTTTAGGAATTACGTCAATAGTTTGCAATAAAATAATTATTTGACGAATGTACGACGCAGGAGTATGAACGCAAAAATATAGTTTTTAGTTCGCTTTTTGGTCGCGCTGGTAAATTGTAATCTCTATGCCCAAGAAATAAATAGTAAAATGTAGAGTAGTAAAAATAGTCACATACTATCTACAATACATTAATTTAAAAACAACGAAACAAAAAGAAAAAGTTTTTTTTTAGTGTAACGGAAATCTAGAATCTACTTTTTTTTGTACGTAACATATCGACTTTTTCAAACTCAACCTAACAACACCTTTGTCATGTTCAATCTATTCGAGGCCACGACTGCTGCTATGTCGCTAAAACGTTAAGGTAATTAAAAAAAATGTGATCAAGTCACGGAAGTATTTAAATATACTTTCACCTGCTAAAACCAAAAAAAACATTGGTTCCTAAAATATGTTGTATTATCCGATTCCTCTGTAAACTTAATTCTATAATAATATTATCTAAGTATATGAACATGAATGTACCAAGTTTGCTATTATGGGGTTACGAAATAAACTTTATAAAAAGGAATCCAGTTTTTTTAGTTTATCTCCAGCCTATGTCGGTCACTCCAAAATTCGAAAATCGAAGTTCGTGCCGTTCCGTCCCTCTCACACTTATACTATTGAATACGAGAGTGAGAGGGGCGGTACGATACGAACTTCGATTTTCGAATTTCGGAGTAGGCTCTCTGTAATAATATCTGCCAACAGATATTGATGATCGCTTTGCTGTGTCAGATATTGGTGCTAGTGACTACGTTCCATATCGACCTATAGCCAAGATGTCTGCTAATTTACTTTGAATGGTACAATACTAACACTAGCTCAAAGCACATTGTTACTAACCTAATGTGGATCTTGTCTAGGGCTAAAAGACAGGTGAAATAACGCTAGATGGCGTTAGTATCGTGAGGTTTTTTTGGCATTGCGCTCTTTGCGCTCCTGCAATGAGGGATATCGTTTTTGTCTTACTAGATGGCGCCACTGTTTCGTGAGGTTTTTAAGTGTGGCTATCAAAGTCTGTTATTACGGGCGTGAAAACAAAGTTTAGATTAAAATCATATTCATATCATCTTAAAACCGTACCATAAAAATATTTAGCAACCACAGTCTTGCGTAGTTCCGTTTCGTTCGGAAAAGAGGGAGGACAAAGGTTTTCGAAAGACAAAACTGTCTCAAAACACAGACATTCATTGCCCCTTATAGCATAATTGCCATAATTAATTTCAGGTAATGCAAAATATTCACAAAATTATTCTAATTATAAATAAACCCGCGTAGCTCACCCAAAAACTATGAGATTGGACATGTCGGAGACCTCAAGCTACACTAGCGCCTCTAGCGGCGATATTATATTTTTTTGTCGATAAAATGTTTCGCTGCATCACTTTCGTATAGATGCCCCGAATGGGGAATGGATGAAAATTTTAGAATCGCTTGAAACTTTTTTATCGATAGGAATAACCTTTTTAATCAATAGAAAAAAATATGAGATTTTGAAGTAGCATCAAATAATTTAAAAAAATGAAAGAGTTTTCTTTGCCGCCAAATTACGACAGTCCTGTAGGTTACGGGTTGTTTCATAGTACAGAATATATAATAGTACTAACGTACAGAATGGCCACGCTCCGCCCCGCACCGGTTCGAGTTACCCCACCCCTCAAGCGCAGATTGCAGGAAAACCGCAGGAAAGCAGTCGGATGCGCGACGCGATGTATGTCGGCCGCACGGCACTAAGTTCGGGAGCAATCATTTTGCGAAATCGTAACGGTACCCTACCTATTTCCTTTTTGTAAATAAATAGTGATATCTGAAATTAACGCGACATACATGACATAACTACCTACCGAATTATTCTTTTAAGTTTGTAGACGTATATCTTTTGTAATTGAAAATAATAATGCTTAAAATACGCAAACAGACACATTTTAAGTAGGTTTAAATAAATCGAGGATATTCTGGCAGAACCGGATAGGTGCACAATATTTATTTTTTAAACGGTTTTGCTAGATAAATAAAGCAGAAATCATTGAGTATGTAAGTAACTTTAAAAAAAATTGCACTTATTCTGTTTTGCCAGAATACCCTCGAAATAGGTAAGATTAACTATTACATTTATTTACACATATCTAAGCCATACCTACATAAGAGTTCCTTTAAGTGTCAATGGTAGCACTTATAGTACTATACGGTTTTGCAATAGTCAGCCCTGTGGCACTACGCACACATTGACGCGT
>NC_133499.1:8778522-8806276 GCF_025370935.1 Choristoneura fumiferana
TATAATATATTATATATATACATACATATAGGTATTATTAATTAATACATTTTTACTCATTAACATTACAAGTTATTCTTACTAATTTTGTTCAGCAAAACTATTTTTAATTTTATTTTATATGTAATTTTAGAAGTTTCACAATATATTAGAGTTTCCATCTCATTAAGTATTCTAGGTATCATATATTTTCTTGTACGCTTTCCCATAATAGTTACAGATCTTAGGTACACGCAATTTTCGTTTTATTTATTTCTCTATTTACACTTCTAGTTGGGTTTATGTATGATTGATAGTACTTTAAATTGACTCGAGTTATACTGTTCCAATGCTAGTAAAAGCGAACACTTTTCATGAACTGGTAGCACCCTACAAAGTAGAAATAATCTATCATACACCTCGTACTAACATTTTTCTTTGGTTCTTTTGTTACAAGATATTTTAAGAATCTAATTTGTATATTTTTTAATTTTTATCTAGGTAAGTTCGAAATGTGCGTCCGTAACTACTAAGCCCATATGACAGAACTGAGTCCACCAAAGCATGGTACAACCGTGTACATTGTGCGCGGTTAACAGCACCGCGCAAGTGAAAAAATTACCTAATATAGACCTCAGTTTCTGACACACATTATTCACGTGGATTTTCCATGACATACTACTGTCCACCGTCAAGCCGAGATATTTGTAGCTATCGACAAATCAATGGCTTTTACAATCACAGCCTTGTTTATTTTTGTGTAGGCATTCGTAGCTGTGGCCTAAAATACTAAAATTTGGCGTTATTATGATTATTATATGGCGAACGAATATGCATACATTTTGTTTTGCTGAGATTGATTATAATGCCATTGTCATGTGCCCATTTTATTACTTCTTCAAAGTCACACTGAACCTTACTAGACATCGATTGCAAGTCATCACCAGCGAAGACCATGCAGGTAATCGTCAGCATACATATACATTTTACAGTGTTGTACTACATTGCAACACACTATTAACATGCATGATGTAGCCCACGGGGGCCGTAAACCGAGCCAGTGGGCACGCCGTAGACGACGTCTCGCGCGCGCGCCGGCCGCCGCCGCGCACCACGGTTCGCAGCGAACGGCGGCGCCAGGTACGCGCGCAACCACTCCAGCAACGGGCCCCTCACGCCGCACTCGTGCATAGTTGTATTAGCTGCTCGTGCTCGAGGGTGTCAAAAGCCTTCTTGAAATCTATGAAACTGTCACTACTTGTTTACGACTATCGAGACATTCATTAATGTAGTCAGTAAATTCTGCTAAGGCTGTCGCCGTGCTACGACCACGCCTAAATCCGTGCTGCGCCTCCGAAAATTATGTCATTATTCTCAAGGAATTTACCAATTTGGTTCATAACTATTTTTTTCGACAATTTTATTTATTACAGAAAGTATAGCGATTGGTCTATAATTCGAATAGTCAAGATGGTTGCCCTGTTTAAAAGATAGGTCTTATGAGTGCCAATTTTAACTTCATCAGGATAAACACCCTGACTACACACAAATTTATAAATCTAGCTAAAATCGGACTCAGCTGCCTCTTAACATATTTAACGTCTATGACCCGTATACCGTCGCTCCCGGCGCTTTATTAGATGACAGTTTATCAATCACCCTTTCAACTTCATTGGCAGTTGTTTTCATATACCTCAAGGACACCAGGCTATCTTTATGTAGTCCGATCTATCCAGAAATTTCTCGTTACAATTGTGCTTAATGCTAAGTATTTTCCTTAGTAAATGTTCTTGAAAAATTATCACAAATGTTCTCGATACTATCCGTTTTCCCCAAATATTGCATAATAACATCGTCTACATTATTGTTTGTTTTTCCTATCCAACTATTTATACAGGCCCATATTTTTCCTACTATCTTTATTACACTGCTTGATTTCATTTTGCCTATAAATATTTTTTGCATTATTTATACATGTGTTCACTTTATTTCCTAAACCTAGTATATTCCAACCGATAGTTTCATATTTTTTTTGTTTGATTTCCATCTTCTAAACAGTTCATCACGACGTAAAATCATTTCATGCAATGGTTGTGTTATCCACGGTTCAGGTGCCTACCTTGTTTACATTGTACATATTCCACTTTAGATTTATCGTATACTACAGTAAATTCATGTTTAAGATTATCATATATCTCTAAGGGCATTTTAAGTTAGAAAAATTTATTCCAATTTATAGCGTCTAAGTTGCTTAATGACCAATTTAATTACTAATTCTCGTTACCTTTTTGTCTTCATTTTGCTCACACAACTCACTATCATCCATAACAACACGCATTCCTATTACGTAATGGTCGAGATATTGCACGTAAGCATAAAGGCTGCAGGCGCTGGCGCCGATCGCGACGCGGCGCGCGCGCTTCGCTCGCGACCCACAGGTGGTCGATGCACGACGTCACTCGCCTCCCGCCTACTACTTGCTCCCTTGTGTTATCGCTGACGATGCATTGCATTCCGCATTCCGACAATGTGTTAGTGTACTTCACAAACAACCGTATTCATATGCTCGTTAAGGTTTATATTCGTATCTCCATCATTAGAATCTCACTGCGTTTTGGTATTTTATTTATTAATGTTTTAATTCTTCAATAAAGTTAATTTTGTTTAAGTTGGGAGTCTATAGATGGCCATTATATATATTTCCTTGGTTTTAGTCTCGATCTTGCCTATTATTATTTCGGCATATTTACTTGGTACTATTTCGGCAGTGAAGTTAAGGTTATCCTGTGCATAAATCAGTATTCCACCTCCTCTTCTATCTTCTCTCGTCGTCCAGTGCATGTTTGTACCCATTTATCTATATATATCAACTTCATCTTGTTTTATATTTATTTCGCTAAGTATAATTATACCTATTTCTGTCTACATTGATTTAAGGTTATTAATAATTCATTGAAATTTTTTCTCAATGAGCGGATGTTTAAATATACTACGTTCGTATTATATTCCCGGCTATTTGTTAAAATGTCATGTGACCATGTTGCTACATCCACATATCTCTGGTATTTTATGCCAGAGGTAATATTTGCATAAACCTTTAGTATTTTTGCTTGATTGTTATTTTATTATTGCTTGTTTGCATGCTTGCTTGTATTATGCTTGCTTACATGTATTACATGCTTATTTGCTTGCATGGTTGCTTACATGCTCACTTGCATGCTTGCTGATTGCTGGCTTCTTTGATTGCTTATGGTTCACGCGAGGAATCATGCTCACTTCAAGCTTGCTTAGATGTTTGCTTGCATGCTTGCTTGCTTGTATGCTTACTTGCATGCTTACTTAGCTTGAATGTAGCCTTGAATGCATGCTTGCTCGCATTTAGCTTACATGCTTGCATACGGTCTATTGTTTGCATGCTTGCTTGCATTCTAGCTACATGCTTGCATACATGTTTACCTATACACTTGCTTGCATGCTTATTGCATGCTTGCTGGCATGCTCACTTGCATGCATGCTTGCTTGATTGCTTACATCCTTGCTTGCATGCTTGAATGCAGTCTTGATGCATGCTTGCTTGCACTATTTCTTGCATAACTACATGCTCACTTGCATGCTTGCTTAATTGGCTAAGTAAAGTTTTTTGAAGAGGTGCTAATTATATTTTTCTTCGATAGTCGACGTCTTAATAATCGAGGAACTGCAGCTCTTTTATTTTTATTTCCTCTTATTAATTAGAAATATTTTTTTAAGTGGTCGATATGACGTTTGTGTGATTGAAATTGCAGAACCGTTGAGGGCTTAGTACTTAGTAGAAACAGTATAAAAAAAAACGAAGTCATCTGTCACTGCTGTCACCGTCAAGTAGAATCTAACCTAAAACCGTTTTATTTACTTTGCGATTTGGTGCGATCAGTGTTTTTTGGATAATTTTTAAAGACCTCTCAGCACAAACTCAGTACTTTAAAGTTTGCCGCATTTCTCCACGACCTTTGCATGATAATTGGACCACGATTGGATAGTTTCGACGACTATTTTGGCTCTGCTTCTTCGACAACGCTATCTTGCAGTCTCGACGACACTTGGCTTGACTTTTGGACCATATTTTCTATTTTAGCGGCTTCACCTTTCAATACGAAATGAGTGAATTTGTGCGAGCAGATTCAAGGAACTTGCCACACATGGCTATGAGTCTAGAATATTTTGACACCAGTGATAAGTATACAATGTTGCCTAAATCAAAGGAGATAAAGCACTCTTGTCCGCACCGGTAAAATGGATGAACGTAAGTACAAAAGTATATCAATGCAGTTTCTTGTCTATTTTTTTTTTACATTACATTTTAGGGCATCAAAAGTTGAATATGTTGCCGGACCAAAGTTGTTTGAGAGCACAGAATAACAAAAACATATTACCTATATTGTGACCATTTACTTAGATATCAACTGACAATGTGATTGATGCGACAGGTGATGTTGTTCTGCATTGGCTGGTAAATATTATGATAGAGTAAAATTTCTGTGGTTAGTGAAACATTATTTTATAACTAGCTGTTGCCCGCGACTCTGTCTACGAAGAATTCGCTTATTGCTTTCCTGCAAGTACTATGTATTTTTTCGGGATTAAACTGTGAGATAAAAAGTAGCCTATGTTCTTCCTCGGGACTCCAACTACCTACACAATGAATTTCGGCTAAATCAGTTCAGCGGTTGAAGCATGAAAAGTTAACAGATAGACAGACAGAGTTCCTTTCATGTTTATAATATTAAATATAAGTAAGGATTTATAATAATTTTGATCTTTTTTTCAGGTGGATGTAAACACACATTGGTGTTTTTATTTTGGTTGCAAGAAGAAGCCAGTGAAGGAGCATAACCTGTTTTTTCCAAGGACATGCATTTTTCCATAAAAAAGAGGCATAGAAGTACCACGAAACTCCTCAATGGTTAATGGAAGAGAATAGAATAGATTTAAGATTTAGGACGGAAATGTAATTTTGAACATGACAATCTCTTAATACAGAAATGTATTTTTAGTTGACAATGCAAGTACAGTCGATAAAAAGTACAGTCAGCAAATTTTTTTCTTAATAATATCATTTTTGGTTTTTATTTGTGTAAGCTTTTATTTTTCCTCACAATACTTTTTGTTGACTATACTTGTCTTGCATTGTCATCTAATCTGTAATCAGTATAAGTACTGCTGTGCTAAGCTAATGGTACTTTAAATTTGTATTCTCATTTTGGTTTATAATTATAATACATACATACTCGTACATTGCAAGTCGAATAAAATCTTGTAAAATATGTTTCTTTTCACTTATGATTTACATCATCAAAAATAACGAAAAAATGTGCAGAATTTGTAACATTGCTCACAGAGATTTTGATTAGGTTTGATTCCCGGTCATGTATGTATTAGAGTCAGACAAAATAAAACGGTTGAATGCCATATATATCCATACTAATATTATAAATGCGAAAGTGTATGTGTTTGTATGTTTCTCCGTCTTTCACGTCGCATTGGAGCGACGGATCGACGTGATTTTGGCATAGAGATTGTTTATGGGCCACAGAGTGATATAGGCTACTTTTTATCCCAGAAAAATAAACAGTTCCCGAGGGAACAGCGCGGAACAACCGAATTCCACGCGGGCGAAGCCGCGGGCAAAAGCTAGTATATATACACACATCCAGTTCAACTGGTAGAACAAACAATACAATCTAGGGTCACTGTCACAAGTACAAGTACTAAAAATACAAGTAAATCACCACGGTTTTGTTATAACTTATGATCAATGGTACGCATATTGTTTACACATATAACACACAAGTTAATCAAACCATGGTTGCTTAGGAAATGAAAAGTTTAATATGATTGACAGCCCTTTTATAGCCTGCCGGAAAAATCTTTACAGCGCGATTCAGCTTTTCCTTGAGACGAGATAGTGACATCTTTTGATGCAAAAGTAAACTAAAATCCCGGTTTAACACATAGTGACCTATAATATTTGTGTTATATTTCCTTGTATTTCTTAGTAGTACTTCTAATGCCTTTATGGGGATGGCACAATATTTAATTTATTAAAAATAAGACTTGTTTTTAAATTACCCTTTGCCAGGAATATTATATACATGTTCCAATAAATCAGGTCTTTTGAGACATATGTTTATGCTAAACGTTTTTATGATAATTTGTGTATTTATGAAATAAAAACAATATAAATTATTGCATTTTTATTATATTACTCTGCAAATTAACTAAAACCATCTAAAACACATGCAATGCGTTTAGCTTATGCTAAACGTTTTATGATAATTTGTACATTTATGAAATAAATAAAACATAAATTATTGCATTTTTATTATATTACTCTGCAAATTAACTAAAACTATCTAAAACACATGCAATAAGACAGCTTTGTCTACATAATTTTATGTGGTTATGGTTAATAACAGAGACGCTTCAAAAATACGGATTCTTTTAATCTTCAAATCACGCATTTCACATGTAACCTCAAGGTCGCTATGACTTTATATGGAATCACCCCCTTTTTAGTAGCCACACAAAGCCACTTCATTCTGTAAATGATTTAGCAGAAACTCTTGAAAAATGAAAATGAAAAAATGAAAATGAAAAAATATTTTATTTGTTAGGAAAAATAGACTTTACATAATAGTGGCCGGGACCTCTTGTAAGCTTAAAAAAGCCTGTGTCAGGAGGCTCCGCTCCTCCAACCTCTTGACATGTACATTTTGTGTCTATTTCTTAACTGATAAACTAAACTAAACTTATATATTATTTAAACTATTTTTGTGTATAGGATCTAGATAGCAAATGAAAACTCTTCCTTCAATACACTTTGAAATAAAGAATATAAACCCATTTGTGCATAAATATTTTAATGTATAGCATGACTCTTACTGAGACCATGTCCTTTTTATTGTTTTGGTAAAAAACACGATATCTCTCCCTTCTGTTATGTTCTCCTTTGCTGTGTTTGATGTTGAAGGGCTAGAGGGTTCGTATATTCATGTTGTTGATGAGCAACTTGCAGTGGAAGATGAAGCTGACTTGCACCAAGTCGCTTGTAAAGACTAGGATGCATAAATACGCAGAATTCTGAAAATCTCGTCTGTATTTCATAGACCAACGTACAAAGCATTAGAGAACATTTCTGTAATGCTCCATTTCAACTCGAATACTGTCGGAGTCGTCTGAATCCATTGTAGGGATACTGTGATTCGAATTTACTCGTAAGGCAGTCCAAATATCAAGCCAAGTGTCGTCGAGACTGCAAGATAGCGTTGTCGAAGAAGCAGAGCCAAAATAGTCGTCGAAACTATCCAATCGTGGTCCAATTATCATGCAAAGGTCGTGGAGAAATGCGGCAAATTTTAAAGTACTGAGTTTGTGCTGAGAGGTCTTTAAAAATTATCCAAAAAACACTGATCGCACCAAATCGCAAAGTAAATAAAACGGTTTTAGGTTAGATTCTACTTGACAGTGACAGCAGTGACAGTTGACTTCGTTTTTTTTTTACTGTTTCTACTAAGTACTAAGCCCTCAACGGTTCTGCAATTTCAATCTCACAAACGTCATATCGACCACTTAAAAAAATATTTCTAATTAATAAGAGGAAATAAAAATAAAAGAGCTGCAGTTCCTCGATTATTAAGACGTCGACTATCGAAAAAAAATATAATTAGCGCCTCTCCAAAAAACTTTACTTAGCCAATTGTAATTTTCTGATTGAACGAATTTCAAATCACCTATTCTCCATTTGTCCCTACTTAATGACAGTTGATCGTTATTTTAAAATGTGTTATGAATAGGGAATATTACGCAAAACTTTATGCAGGGGCGACACTAGCACAAACCGCAAACAAACCGCCATGGCAATGACATTATTCAGTAATAACAAAGTAACATGATGTTTACATCAAAAGTAACGATAGAGCTATATTTCCAAAAATTGTATTGACATAATACGTTATTATGGCATCCTACGGACATTTAAAAAGACACTTAAGGCATTCAAAAATTTGTTTATGGTTTGTGCTAGTGCTGCATTATGACACAACATTAAGGAATATTCCGTATGTGATGTTCAAGTTTATCAGCAAATTATTATTTTTTACAAAGAATTGTGGATTCATTTTATGACACTGAATCTTTTGTATTTAAGTATTATGTTGTGTTTTTATAGTTACTTTCTTGTATTTATGCTTCCTTTAAGTATTTTAAATAAGGAAAGAATATGCATTTTTACGCTTAATTTATTTTCGATGTCGAAAGAATGGAAAAGAAAAGACGATGATCTGTGCATTTGATTTATTTTTAATGTTATTTCAATTTAAAATCAAAAGTGTAACGTTTATAACCGTAAAAGTTATGTTTAGTAACTTGATTTTTTTAAAAGGGCTGTTGCAAAATGTGAAAGGCTAGTTGGCGCTAGTGTCGCGAGAGTTTGTCAACTTTGACATTTGCATCGCGTTTGTGATTGGTTATTGGTCGCAGCAAGACTTACGTCAAACAACTTCATCTCGCGATACTAGCGCTATCTATTATATGTGTCAGAAAACTCATTGTGTTTCTAGCTTTCGTCACTTGTTGAAACGATATAATTAGTATGTAAGATTTTGTTCCTATATTGGAGGCAGCTTATGTTCCATGTTGTTTTAATCTATCTATATTATTTTCATTTCCATTTTTTTTTCTAACAAGAATCTTACACGAGCTGGGGGACTACTAAAAAATTAAAAAATCGAAGTTCGTATCGTACTGTCCCTTTCGCTCTCGTATTAAATAATATAAGCGTGAGCTGGACGGCAAGATACGAAGTTCGAATTTTGCACTCAGGTGCGACCACTACTTTTATTTTTTTAATCCTTTTATTTCACAGACATTTTGAAAAGGAATATTATTAATTACACATCAAATAAATAATTGCCGATCAATTTATTCTCATCATTTATATACCTTTGTACATCAATTAAATTATTTCAATACAAATAAACTGAATGTTTAGCAAAACTAGTACTGTAGATAATTCGAAAATATACAAACACAAACTATACAAAAATACTACAATCACATCAAAAATACTGACTCCACAGCAAATTAACTAGAGCGTGCGTAGATGATACTCAATCAATCAATCAAATACTTTATTTTACATAAAATAATGTTGCTAGGACAACACGTAAAATACAATTTAATAAAATTAACAGAATAATTAAAAATATGAATTAAAATTAAAATGTCAAAATACAAATAATAATTATATAATTTACAAATAGAATGTCAATTTTAAATTACACTAATTTACTAGGTTACATAATTATGTCGCTACTCAATGTCATGATTTAAAAATTCTTCTACAGAGTAAAAGCATCTGTCTATAACTATAAGCCAGTTTTTGAGACACTTCTTGACACGATTTAGAGATAATTTTTTAAATTTATCAGGCAGCTTATTGAATATGGTTATAGACATACAATACGTACTTCTGCTGTACAGTTTAGTTCTTTTAAAAGGCATTACCAATCTATCTGGATATCTTGTGTGAAAATTACAGGTATCTCTGAAGGTCTTATAAGACTCTGGATGTTGGTTTACAAACAGACAAATCTCGTACAAGTACATGCAAGTCACAGTCAATAAACTCATTCTCATAATAAAATAACTTTTACTGTCAATTTGGCACCGGAAAATTAGGTACGACGACGAGCGGAGCGAGAAGCGTTAGGTACAATTGCCACCACAACGCGCGAGCCGAGCGAGCAAAGCGAGCGAAGCGCCAGAACCTTATTTATTAAGGAAACAATTTGGCCCCTACTAGTGCTGGTTATGTAAAAAGTATATACATGCTGAAAATAAATTGATAGGTAATTATATTAGCTTTAAGCTATATAAAGAAAAGAGTTACAAATGATGTGGGTAGTCATTATTAGCTGTGCAATAATAAAAATGTTTTACTTTAAGATAAATAGCGGTACGCCACGAATCATGGCCTACCAACCCTACAAGCTATGTTTAATACAAAAAAACAGCAATAGATGGCACTACTACTACTACTACTACATTTGTAAATTATAAAATGTGAATAAGCCGAATTAAGTAGAAATATTGAGATTAAAATAAAGACTAGCATATTTTATAAACACAACTTCACATCAACCTTAATTCAAAGATAAGAAACACCATAAAAATAATTAATTGAGAATACGAAAGCATAGGCTACATGTGGCTACGTTTCAGCTATGAGGCTTTCGTAAAGTTTTGCAATTGTGACGCTAGATGGCGAATAACCGGAATGCGCTTGCTGGGCTTGCCCCGCGCTTGCACACATTCGTCGAACGAAACTATTTGAGAGAAACATGCCATTCTCTTCTACTGACGTAAATAAGACAGAGACATCATGCGTATCTCTACTCGTCTA
This sequence comes from Choristoneura fumiferana, assembly GCF_025370935.1. Classification (NCBI taxonomy): domain Eukaryota; kingdom Metazoa; phylum Arthropoda; class Insecta; order Lepidoptera; family Tortricidae; genus Choristoneura; species Choristoneura fumiferana. The sequence goes on from NC_133499.1 coordinate 8,788,943, forward strand.
GGCTCAGTTGGTGAGCTTGTTGGTTGTTGTCAGTGTACTGTATCCTTAGTGTTTCACTAGATGGCAATACGTATCGTGTTATTTGTGTTCTCACTGGTGCCATCTATTGGAAATCGAAGGAAAGAAAAATAGCCAGTTGAATAGCCAGTATTAGGGTGATACCATTTGCTTGTACTAGGTGGTGTCTCTGTTATATATGTACTCTGTGCCACGAATATAATTTGCAGTTTATTACGTAATATTTTGAGTGGAGTATTTTGCTGTGCAATCAGTATTTTTGATGTGAATTAGGATTTTTTTTGGATAAAAAAGTACTTTTTTCAATGTGCGTTTAATTCTACCCTTTTGAAAATACAGATGCACTGAATTATGTTTTGCCATCGTATTTTGTGCCGTGAGGCACCGGCGTAAGAATGTTGCCTCCCCCTTTCTTCCCGTGGGCGCCGTAGAAACCGGCTGAGGGATAATACCAGAAGATGGGCAGCAGCGTCTTCTTGGCGACTCTTACATCCTATACTGCGCTCGCCAACCCGCTTGCCAAGCGTGGCGAGTATTGGCAACCCCCCCCTCATGGTCTGTGGGGGAGGCCTATGTCCAACAGTGGACGTCCTACGGCTGAGATGATGATGATGATGATCGTATTTTATTGGATAAGTTCGTTTTTATATTGCTATCTCAACTAGCTTACTGAAGCAAGCACTAGATCTGCAGGGCTACTACGAAACTCGGAAGTTCGTGTCGTGCGGTCCCTCTGACACTTATACTATTTAATACGAGAGCGAGAAGGACGGTACGATACGAACTGAACGTGTGCGCAACACTGCAAGGAGGGTTTTTTGACAGCTGAAATATCGCTAGATGGCGTTAGTAGTAGGTTTGACATTTGCCTCGCGCTGTGATTGGCTAAATAACTATATGAGCTAATAGGATGTTGACACCACCAATCAACTAACGTACTTTTTATGAGCTGTCAAAACACAATTCTCCCATAGTTTCAATGGCAATAGCGAATTATGACGTCATTATCCGCCAACTCAATTAACTAACTATTTTTTTGTTTTAAAGCAACAAAAAATCTAATTTTACAGTAAATCTAAAATTAATCTGGTTTTCAGGGTTAAAATAAAGCTTTTTTTTACTGGAGTTGTGCCTTCGAATTATTTTTTAATGACGTCAACATCGCAAGCAAGACTGAAACGTCAAACGGACCCACAGACTAGTTTATATAATGTTTGTGAACGGACCTTACGACACTAACGCCATCTAGCGATATTTCATTTCATATGTCGAAAAACCCTCTTAAAACTCAACCCTAACACAGCTTTAATCTCATAATTTACCGACAAATACAAATATTGTCGAATAGAAAAAAATAATTCGTTTCACAAAATAATAGTCACTTCTCACATGTCACCTGTCGCTGGTCTCTGATAAATTGTCAGTGATAATTGACAATTTATTGAAATAGGGGCTTAAGGTTGCGTTTCCACCAGAGATGTGCGAGGAGGTGCTGCGAGCGTGGAATGTGTTTTTCATGGCCCAATAGAAACGCTTCATTTACTTATCCTCGCTTAGCACAGCTCTGGTGGAAATACGTGAGGAGCGAGGCATGTGACGTCACAAAACGTTTTAGAAAGAGATGAGGTTTTTTGGAATCTTTTTCAATTCCAAATTTTTACTTTTACGGTCATCCCGTAAAACCTAAATTGAAAATACAAACTGAAATATAGATGCACAATAAATGAAATATAGGTGCATCTATATTTCAGTTTGTATTTTCAATTTAGGTTTTACGGGATGACCGTAAAAGTAAAAATTCGGAATTGGAATAAAAAAATACAAAAAAAAAGATTCCAAAAAACCAATCTTAATTTGATTGCTTAATAACGACATCTCTTGTCCGGGTGAGCGGTTAGTTCCAATGGAATGCCGAAAGTTTCTCGATGAGGGCCACGGTATAGATGTCGCTAGCGTCACTGCTTAAGTGGCTATATAAGAAATAAACAAGCTGAGATATGTGGTGCATAGGGGAAATTCGTGTCTGTGCCGTTGACCAACAGTAGTGTAGCGGTATAGCTTAACATTATATTTTCTTCCAACTATGCTTTAATTTCATCATAACCGCACTAAATACTCAGCACAAAGCGGGACTTTTCTGCTCTAGAGCAGAAAAAATGTATGAAAATCCTTTATTGCATTGTTTTCGATTTTTTTTTAATTACACCACCAAAGAGGTAAGGCCGTCGTAGTATATGATGACAAAATTAAAAAAACCATATCTTCGTGTTTTTTTTAAATATATTTTTAAACATATTACAACTCGGTATGTTAAACAGTGAAGATATATTTGAACAAATAAAAAAAAACTTGCATATTCTATTGTCCTGCGATGTACAGCTATTTTTAACCCCCGACGCAAAAAGAGGGGCGTTATAAGTTTGACCGCTATGTGTGTCTGTGTGTTTGTCTGTCAGTCTGTCTGTGGCACCGTAGCTCTTAAACGGGTGGACCGATTTGAATGTTTTTTTTTTGTTTATTTAAAATCAGAGTTCCTAGCGATGGTCTTTAGATATATCTTATCAAAATCGGTTTAGCCGTTTTTGAGATATTGAACTTTGAAGTGACAAAGTCGGGGGATTTCCAACTTTTTGTTGGTTAGGTTATGTTTTAAAGTATATGAGTTTTGATACTATAGTTACAACTAAATAATAATAATTTACATATTTATTTACATTGTTTCAGTATAACATTAAATTATTTTTTTTTAGCTAACTTCAACTTTTTTGCTTAGTGGCAACCGGTCGCTTTTGGTTAGCAACCATTAAAAAAACAATCATTCGGACAAGCATTAGGCACTTGTCCCACCGCCGACGATCAGCGAGAAGCGAGTAGAGCGAGTAACTAGAAACGAGCGGGCGAGCAGCGAGAAGCGAGTGTAGTTTTGTCGCTCGGCTGTAAGCGAGTGTTCGCGTGCGACGGGCGATTACTCGCTCCACTCGACTCGCTCGTGCGGGGCGGCCGCCAAGCTGACATCGCTGAGCGAGTATCTATAGCTCAGCGAGTTTTATAGCTCTTGTCGCTGCGACAAAAGATGTAAGAGCGAGTTCTCGCCGGCAGTGTGAACAGCCAGCGATCAACTATTAATATGTGTCTCTTTTACTCACACAGGAAGTTATATCTTTTGTTCGTTTCTTGAGCGAGAAAATAGTCGATAGCCAATCGTTTCCTCGCTGGCGGTGAGACAACTGCCTTACATCCGGACATTAAATAAGTCAAGTAGAGTAGAGAAGCGAGAGTTGTATGCCGGGATCGTAGCAATGAGGGTTTTGAATGAGAGGAAATGTCGCTAGATGGCGTTAGGATCGTGAGGTCCGTTTGACGTTTGACGTTTGAAAATATAAACTGAAATATAGATGCACAGAAAAACCAGAAAAATAAGACCATCACTGGGAAACGAACCCAGGTCCTCGGTATTCCGTACCGCGTGCTATACCGCTACACCACTGATGGTCAACAGTACAGACACGAATTTCCCCTATGCACCTCATATTTCAGCTTGTTTGTTTCTTATGTTAGCCACTTAAGCAGTGACGCTAGCGACATCTATACCGTAGCCCTCATCGAGAAACTTTCGGCACTCCATTGGAACTAACCGCTCACCCGGACAAGAGATGTCGTTACTGAGCAATCAAATTAAGATTGGTTTTTTGGAATCTTTTTGAATTTTTTATTTTAATTCCAAATTTTTACTTAATTTGACGTTTGCTTGCGATTGGCTCATTTAGTTATTTATTATTATTATTATTCCCCTTAATGGCGGCCTTAAGCCTTGGGCCAATGTCAGTTACATTAAACATAAATATATTCTTCTTATTCACGTTGTACGGTGATTGTAGTTTTTGCAACTTGATAGCAAAATTCCAGAAACCACGCGGAGACAACTTGCGCATTAAAAAATGTCAGACACGAGAGCAATATAGAATTCTGTGATCACTGTAAACTGTTAAGGTTAATCGCCGCATAAAACACTCATCAAAATTATACCTACTTCAACTAGGCAAAGAAGCAGAAATACCAAAATTATATATCGTCTACATCCGCCATGTTCGAATGCTACAAATCGAATCCATTTAGTTATTCCAATCACGAGCAAACGTCAAACGGAACTGACGTTACTAACGCCATCTAGCGATATTACACCTCTGTGAAAACCCTAATTGGAAGGAGGCGCTCTGCCTACCCCGTTGGGAAAGAGGCGTGATTTTATATTTTATAAAGCCGTGGTGGCCTAGTGGTTCAAACCCCGGCTCGCACCTCTGAGTTTTTCCAAATTCATGTGCGGAATTACATTTGAAATTTACCACGAGCTTTGCGGTGAAGGAAAACATCGTGAGGAAACCTGCACAAACGTGCGAAGCAATTCAATGGTGCGTGTGAAGTTCCCAATCCGCACTGGGCCCGCGTGGGAACTATGGCCCAAGCCCTCTTGTTCTGAGAGGAGGCCTGTGCCCAGCAGTGGGACGTATATAGGCTGGGATGATGATGTATTTAAAATTTTAAACAAGTATGCAAGCCGACGCTTCGCCTTCCGGTTCGTGGTCGCCACTCGAGGACTTCTCTCCCCAACGGTTATGTTCTTCGAACGAGACGAAGCGTCGGCAGACCTCCCACCAGGTGGGCTGACGTCGTGAGAGTAGCGGGTGGGTGGATGCAAGTGGCGAGTTGTCGTTCATTGTGGCGTTCTAAAAGGCCTTTGTCCAGCAGTGGACGTCTTCCGGCTGATGATGATGATGATGCAAGCAGATATGGACCCAGTCATTTTAATTTTAAGCCCTGCCGAGCGGCAATACGAAGGATAGGGCTTCCCCCGTGGCCCCCCACGCGACCCGTCGCGACTGGAACATGAGCGCCCAGGAGATCAGCACCACCGCCCACGCTAGGGCTCCCGCGCCGCTCATCACCACATCTGGAATGGAATGTAATGAAAATGTATAAAAAACTGGAAACTGGAACAAACATCTGGAAACCAACGGACAAAAAAACCTACTTCTTACTAGTATAATAAGAGTTATTCTAATGTATCTATAATATAAAAGTGAACCGCCAGAACGGGACAGAGCAGGATGGCGCTCTACAACACCATTTTGACACGTTTCTCCCAGACAACGCATTATTTCTCTGGAATTTTAAAGCAATTCGATTCTTTGACCTTGGGAATCGCGAAAAACTTGAGAAAATATGATATTGGGTGTGTACATTTTGTATATTAAGCAAAATAAAATCACAAGTTCGAATTTCGAGCCAAAAACGAGCGATCTATTATCTATGCCAGTGTTGCCATTCAGGGAAAAAGAAATCTATTCATTATCCTGCATTGCAGTCTGTAAAGCTCTTTACCCATTCATTGCCGCGCGCCAGATTACGCTGGGCTTAAGAGTCGTGAAATTTGGTATGTAGATAGCTGGATGTCTGAAATAACACATGATGATGATGATGATGATGTGATGTGATCCTGTTATCCCTCACCAGGGACATAGGGCTCGTAGAAGAGTTTTCCATTTGGCTCGATCTAACACATAGGCTACTTTTATTCCAATATTCCCACGGGATAGTTGTTCTTAACACAACACCTCAATGAAGATATAAATTTAGGGATTTCCCACAGGAATTTTGTAAAATCCCGGAATTTCAATTGTAACTACCAGATCGAATAGTTTACGCATGCGAAGCCGCGGGTAAACTCTAGTTTTATTATATTTTATTATATACGTCCACTGCTGGGCACAGTCCTCTCAGAATGAGACGGCTTGGATCGTAGTTCCCACGCGGGCCCATTGCGGATTGGGAACTTCGCACACACAATTGTATTTCCTCGCACATCTTTGGTGGAAACGCAGCCTGGGGACCATTTATATTAAATGACATTCTAACGAATAACTCACGTCTTAAATCGAGTTTAGCTTGACTTATTTCAGGCTAATTCGTAGCCCTTCTTCCTAGGAGCAACTGCGCGCCACCAGCAGCTACGAATTAGCCCGAAACATGTCGAGCTAAACTCGATTTAAGACGTGAGTTACCCGCTACAATATCATTTAATATGAGTAAGTCTTACGGTAGTTTCATCTTAGGGTCCATTTCTAAACAAGTTTATAATATGTATTTCGATTTTCATTGTCCCTACAGAAATTAATCTAATACATCTTGCCATTAAAGAACTATAATTACTCACACATTTTATCTGGCAATTTTAAATACATTAGGGAGTGGGGGGGTTGCTGGCCTGGATTTTGTGTGAAGATATCATTATTATAGAATTTTGAATCGGTAGCACATCCTGGTGGGCACTGGACCGCACTGGGGAGGGCACGGCCCCTATATACAGGGTGGAAAGTTGAGATGGGGGCAGCAAGGGCAGCTACTAGATCCCTTGCTGCTACGCGAAAATGCTCTTAGGAGACCTTTACTAACTTTTTGAGTGATGACAATCGACATTCACAGATTTATGATAAAATGTACAGTCAACGAGAAAATCAACAGATTTGTCATTTTTTGTAATGCCAATCGGTCCCATTTCTATCAAGGATTAAAACACGTTTTGAGACCAACTAAGGTTAGAGTATTAGAACACCCACAAATCAAAGAAAACTTTTTCCATACAGTTCGTAGGGTACTAAATTTGCAGTGAAACTTTTGCATGTTGTTTTTTTACGAATATGTATCCTTTATGCTTAAAGAAAAATTAAACAGTATGTAGACAACTAAAAAACATTTTAACTAAAGCTAGTGTCTTAACCCAGTATTGCCGCCCCATTCAACTTTCCACCCTGTATTGTATATGCCTATGGTAGTGTTCACAGGTGTGATAAGCCGATCTGTCTAGTGGTTTGTCTTATGGCCTCTCAAGCTTAGGATTGTGGGTTCAAACCCTGTCTCACACCTCGTGTTTTTCAACATTCATGTGCAAAAACATTTGAAATTTACCATGAGCTTTACTGTAAGGAATACATTGTGAGGAAACCTACACAACCTCGCATTTTGAGAGGAGGCACCTGCTGCAGTGGGACCTAACAGGCTAGGATGAACAAGAATTTAAAATTTAAACATTTTATATTAACCTAAATTGTATTGACATGAAATAAATTCATCAAGATAAACTCATGTACTTATTATTAATTTGCTTATTACTATCCGCGGGAACTAGCAATTTTCTAGGATAAAAACTATCCTATGTCCTTCTCCGGGACAAACTATTGTATACTGAATTTTCATCTAATTGGTTCAGTGTTAGACATGATGAAGTAACAAACAGACTTACAAACGTTCACATTTATAATATTAGTAGGATTTTAAGTATTATGAATGATAGATTGACATCCCATCCAGTTATATATGTCAGCGGCCGATCGTAAAATCCGCCAGAGGCGCCATTTCATGATATGCCTAAAAAATGGTCCGGCATATCCTGCCTGTATGGTGCCTGAAAAACAATATGGCAGATCAATTAGAGCCACACATTTATCAATCCTAGTTCCATACCAGGCATATAGTGCCAATTCAATTCAATTTTTGGGACTATAATGGCCCCATCAAACGATGCGATGATTCCGCCAATGTCGAGATTGGATAAGATACTGCCAGTCAACTTAAGGTTGAGTGATCTGCCTAAACATCACTAGGCAAAACTTTAAGCGGTGTTTTGAACAATATGGCGGATGTTCCTTAGCCAGTTTATGAAATGTCAAGATATGCCTAGGAATTTCGTGATCTGGCGAATTTTACGATCGGCCGCCGACACAGTTAACTACCTACCATGTATTAATGTGAATAACAGAACTTACATTTTTTTATTTGTTTCTGTTCGTCAAACGGAGGCTTCATGAAGGCTTCCTTGAAGAACCAGACCGCGTTAACTGCCCACACGAACGGTAGAAAGATACATCCGACTAAAATCAGATAATTTTGATTATTGTTACAACAATTTGGACAGTTTTATAGTATAAAATTCGAAGAAGCTTGAAGTTGGTTTAATAAACAGGCGATTTCAGTCACAACATATGTAGAAAATGTATAAATAAATGATAAAATACGCTAAAATGGGCCGACATTGTGTTCGCTTTTGTTTGCGATAATTCTTACCTTTGAAGTACCACCGGCACAATTGCAGTTTCTTTTCGTTGGGTAATCTATTTATGTCCATTTTGATTAGCTGTTAATTGTCCGTTACGAAATAAATAATTAAGTATTAAATAAACAAGAAAACACTCTACTTGTATCCTCAAACGTCAAATCTGTGCTGTGCGTCAAACATATACCTGTGCATACGTGCATACTATGTGTCACACAGCAGACAGAGACAGATACAGAAAGAATACAGCAGGGCTACTACGAAACTCTAAAATCGAAGTTCGTATCGTACCGTCCCCCTCACTCTTTTGAATTTCGTGTAGTAGCCCTACAGCAGCCTAATATTTGTCATCTAGTTTGTTTGAGACACTGTTAATCGCGACTAAAATTCAAAGATAAAATGGAAACGTACAGTAAAGTGATGTTTCCCATGCCTGCGTTAGGCTAGCTAGCCTTCCTTCGTAGCGAAGAAAAAAAAACATGGATACAAATATGGCGTAATTTGTTGAATGTCAAGTTGAAAAATGTATTTTAGTAGTTTTCGTAAATAAAAATGTTTGAATCAAGTAAATTAGTGTTCCTTAATTTTATTTTTCTTACAGTAACAGTGCAAATATGTAAGTACCTTGCGAACATACGTGTTGTAGACGAATTTTTCTTCACGTCCGAAAAATCGTTTGGCCCAAGGTTTTTTACGAATAAGTCGATTTTCATCAATTATTAGCAAGTTTTAGGCCTTGATTTGTCATTGTGATATATCTAATTGCTTAAATTGGTGTTTAAACAATGTTTCTGCGTTTCATTGCTTTGAATACAAGTCAGAAGTTGTAAACAACATGGAAACTAATAAAAATTCTAACGGGGATTTATCTAAAATAACAAAGTCCTTTCACTTTTCTACGCCTATTTTTCCTACAATTTACACAAAATAATTATGCTTATAAATGTCAATTAAATTTGGTAAACACGAATTTCTATTGTTATCATTTGAGCGAAAATTCGTATTTTTTTTTTCAAATGTTATTCGAATTAAAATAATAAATCTGTGATTAGACCTTGACGTACTTTGTTATTTTAGTGCTTTAGGAACTATATTCAATGCCAAGAAATATGCACATTAAGGAATTGCGTGCTATATTATAACTACATTTTTCAACTAAGCTATTGACATGTAAAAAGAAACAAAAAACGCCAAGCGTGAGTTGGACCCGTACAAATTTGTAATCTGGTAATATTCAGTGTTAGCAGAACCCGTCTTCTAAGCAGGGCTTTAAATACCGTTAAAAATTGGTAACGTTACAACTGTCAAACTGATTAACGTTAAATGATAAGAAACGTTAAACGATTTTACCGTTACATATACAACTTTTTACTGGTAAAAAAATGGTAACGTTATCAGCTATTCATTAAATTAACGTTAATTCAAAAGTATCGTTAAATCATTTTAACGGTATTTATATTACTATTTACCGGTAAGCTTGGGTAAGGTAAAAATTTTAGATTATCCTCATTTATCGAGCAAGTATGCACGCGCTAAATTGGCAACACTCGGTAGCATAGCAAAAATTACCGATAGTGTTACTTCGGTATCATTATAATAATGTGAATTGGTAACGTTAACAGCCCTACAATGTAAAGTAAATTTACCGGTAAAAATAACGGTAATTAGTAACGTAAAATAATGTTAAGTTTCAATTAACGTTAAATTTTAATACCGGTACTAGGTATTTTTATGATTTTTACCGTTATTTAACGTTACTTATAGTGTGAATTTGGTAACGTTAACAAGCCCTGCTTCTAAGCAAAATGTATGCAGTGTGGGCATATTTTAAATGGTAGTGAGACATAGACAGACACATAAAATTAAAAAAAAAAACACATGTTTCTTATTCACTTGCTATAAGAGCTACCTTCACACCAAATTTCAAGTTCTAGGACAACTGGAAGTACTATACAGGTTTTTCTGTTTATGTCAATTTAAAGTTTTAATTTTAATTTTAAATTAATTATGACCATATTGTTTGATAGTGTTGAGTGCTAGAAGCTTTTCCCAATGCTTCAAGGGGCAGCAGACCTGAGTATTTGTAGTTGATTTCAGGTTGAGACACATTCTGACTGAGCCCCCCCCTTAAATATTTATTTTATTTTAATTTAAGTATTATTATCTAAGTCATACACAAGCTGCAAGTCACGCAAAGGGCGATGGAGCGGGCGATGTTGGGCATATCTCTCCGTGACAGATTCCGAAATATGGAGATTCGGAGAAGAACAAGCCTCACCGATATAGCCAAGGTAATTACCCAAAGGAAGTGGAAGTGGGCTGGACACATATGCCGCAGGAGTGATGGAAGATGGGGGAAGGCAGTCATGTAGTGGAGACCCAGCACCGGGCAGAGAAACGATCGTAGACAGGAGATGAGGTGGGCTGATGACCTGGTCAAAGTGGCGGAAAGGTGCTGGATGAGGAGAGCACTGGACCGAGATGAGTGCCGGCAATGCAGGATGCCGACACTCAGCATTTGGTGGCTATGGGCTGAAGAAGAAGAAGAAGAAGATTATTATCTGACAGCGCTTTAATATAAAGAGCTGAAGAGTATACTTATGCAAATTGCCAACACACCCTCGTTCATCAGGAATTCAGAGGTCCATCAACATCTAAGGATTAACACAGTGAAACAAGAAATTCAGTCATATTCAACAAAATACAAGAAGCAACTTAAATGCCACCCTAACCAGCTGGCAGGGCTACTCACTGAGCCTGACCAGATAAGACGCCTTAAGAGGCGCAGAATCCTAGAACTGGATCAACTAATATGATGATTCAGCCACAGATAGAGCGGTCTCTCGTGGGAGCCAACTCTACACACCATCAATCATGTAACTCATCTGCTCATAGTCCCGCGAACTGATTGCATGATAATACTTAAAAAAAATATTATTTAATACTGTTTTTGGCATTTGTTGTTATAGCGGCCACAATAATAGATAATCTGTGAATTTCATGTGTCTAACTATTACAGCTCAAGAGATTGAGCCCTGTGACAGACGTACAGAGTCCCAGTAATAGGTTTCCGTTTTTTCCAGGCACTTCGGAACCAGCTCCAGTCCAGCGGCTCTCCCTCCACTACCCCGAGGTCACGGAGTACTCGGAGGTCCTGATTAAGAGGGTGGGGGACAACTTGACCCTGGTCTGCGAGATCAAAGGAGACAGGACTCAGCGGCTGTTTGTGTGGAACTATGTCGCTGTCAACGGCAGCTCTAGTCAGAGGTAGAGATGTTGGGAATAATCCGGTATCATCGTGAGAATTCGGTTACCCCATATTTCGCATAGCATCAACTGTCAAATGAATTGACATAACACAATGCATAACATTGACTTGGCATAATAATCATATAATATAACACTTATTTAGGATAATAATCATCATATAATTAAAATATGCATAAAATTTTGAACTACTAGCTTTTGCCTGCGGCTTCGCCTGCGTGGAATTCAGTTATCGCGCGCTGTTCCCTCGGTAACTGTGCATTTTTCTGTGACAACAAACTTATTATCTTGTAGGCTACTGCCTATGTCACTCTCTGGCCCATAAACTATCTCTATGCCAAAAAACACGTTGATCCGTCGCTCCGTTTCGACGTAAAAACGGACAAACATACAAGCACACTTTCACATTTATATGCAAAGTAACATTCATTATGCTAATTTGCATTGTGCGTAACATTGTGGAAATATATGTTATATATTTTATAATTATGCGAATCATGATATGTCAATTTGAATTAGGAATATTACGTTATGCGAATTAATGTGGACCGTTGTCCGCAGGCCGTTCTTGATAGAGCCAGTCGGGCCGACTGCCTCCAGTTCCCTGCTGAAGTCGGAGTTGGAGTTGGAAGACAGCGGGCAGTACATGTGCTCGTCACCGCCCTTCAGCGTCACCAAGTTTGTGCTGGTGCAGAACAAAGGTTTGTATTAACCCATAATAAGGCCCCATTTATTGGAGCATACCACATAATCAACAGCAGAGCGAGAGAGAGAGAGAGGCTCGAGTTTTATTCATACCGCCCGTTCCTATTCTCTCAAGTACTCATCGATAGGTGCCTCCGCCTCCCTCCTCGTCCTTTGCCTCGTAATCCGGAACCTGTCTTGTCGATGTGGTGGCAGTCCGTCATATCCCACGGGCTCCCCGACTAACCGTAAAGTAACCTAACGCTTCCCACCGTTATTATTTAGCGTACGCCTCCTGTTAGGGATTCGCACCCACCGTAGATAGTAACCGCCGACGCCGCCGTAACATAAAACCGTTCCTTTACGTCCGAAGGTCGCGCGTGACCTCCCCCGTCGTCCGTGTACGATAAACTTAGTGTACATAGTGAATAAGAATACTTTCTGTATTTTGTGAATAAATTGGTGTTGGATTTTGGGTAACTACTGTGTAACGTGGCGCTCCGGGGCGCCAGTCTGGCGCAGTGTTGTAGCCGCACGTTCCCTGGCTCCTGACGGGTCCACTCGTCACAACTGTTTCCTTCATCTCCCCTCGAGCGAGACCTGAGAGACTGAGCTGGCGAAAATAGCGAGTCCTGGTCCTAAACCATCTGGGATTCGTTAATGTGCATAGGCCCCCGCGCCCACCGCCACAGTTGTGATTAGTAGGATTAGTGGTTAGGATTGGATTAGAAGGTTATGGGACTAGTCGAACAGTGGGATTGGTGGGAGATTGACTATATAATATCAGTGGAAATTGTATGTTTGTCTGTTCGCAGGTATAGTGGGGTGCGCGCGCGGCGCGTTCTCGTGCGGGCCGCGCTGCGTGCTGGCGCCGTTTGTGTGCGACGGACGGTCGGACTGCGAGCACGGGGAGGACGAGGCGCCGCCCGTGTGCCCCGCTGCGGTGTGCCAGCGTGAGTGTTGACGCCTTTCACGCGGCTGACATTAGTTAGGGTCCCGGCTGACGACAGTCGTAAATGTCGCCAGTGACGCAGTTGATGCCAGTGCCGCCACTGACGGCAGTGTCTAATGACGCCAGTGACGGAGCTAACACCTGTGAGGTGGCTCACACAATTGACCCGGCTGGCGCTAGTAAAGCGGTCAGTAACGCATCTGACGCTTGAACAAAGGCTAACATGATTGGTTCTTTGGAGTCTTTTGTATTTTTTATTTCAACTCCAAATTTGTTACTTTTACGGGTATCCCGTGAAACCATATCGAAAATACAAACTGAGACATGGATGCACAGAGAAACCAGAAAAAGAGACCAGCACTGGGAATCGAACCCAGGTCCTCAGCAATCCGTGCTGCGTGCTATAACCCTACACAAACACCACTGCTGGACAATCTAGACGATTTTTTCCTAATAAAAAAATAAAATATGAATGTGTTAAATCGATTAAAACTTCTTCATGAATAAAATCGATTGTTAAAAGAAATCGAATCAGTAACGCATCAGGGTATCACTATTTTAATTAGTACTCGAGCTGTCAAAAGTTAAATAAACGATTGGAACAATTATAGTACATCAGTCCACTTCCTTAGGTCCTGAGATGCTGAACTGTTCGTCGGGGCGCTGCATCCCGGCGGCGGCGTGCTGCGCGCCGCTGTGTCCGTCGCAGCCCGGCTGCTGCTCCGAGCATGCGCAGTACAACCGCAAGGGGGAAGGTTACTTAATACTTACTAACGGACATTCATTGCAAATTCGGAAATTTTGCAGGTGGACCTCGTGCAAGGTCCGCCCGGATTGCTACCACCATCTTGCTCGCTAATCCTGCCGTGAAACAGCAGTGCTTGCACTGTTGTGTTTCGGCGTGGAGAGTAAGACAGCCGGTGAAATTACTGGCACTTGAGGTATCCCATCTTAGGTCTCTAGGTTGGCAACGCGTCTGCAATACCCCTGGTGTTGCAGATGTTTATGGGCGGTGGTGATCTCTTACCATCAGGAGACCCTCTTGCTCGTTTGACATCCAGTCGAATAATAAAAAATCTACTTCTGCTGACTGTATGTCTAGCTGATGACGATTATTTTTTGTTGGCAGGCTACATGGAGGTGGAGTACCCGGCGCTGTATGAGGACAGGCATACGCCAGACGACTATGGGTTCATACAGTCCACCATATACACTGTTACTGGTGAGTGCGGTATTTAATGGCTTGTACATTCGAGTTCATAAACATGTGAGCAAAAATTTGTTCAAAAATATCTGAACACGATACGATAGATAGATAAAAAACTTTATTCACAAACATGACATGAGAATGAGGGCTATCGCGTTTGAATTCGCCGCTAGAGGCGCTAGTGTAGCGTGAGCGTGAGGTCGCCGAAATGTGAAATCTCATAGTTTTTGAGCTATGCGGGTTTATTTATAATTAATTATGGCAATTATGCGATAAGGTGCAATGAATGTCTGTGTTTTGAGACAGTTTTGTCTTTCAAAAACTTTTGTTATCACTTTTTTCCGAACAAAACGGGACTACGCAACACTGTGGTTGCTCGATATTTTTATGTTACGGTTTTAAAATGTATTAAATATGATTTTAATCTACACTTCTTTTTCACGCTCGTAATAATAGACTGAAAGCCACACTTAAAAACCTCACGCAACAGTGGCGCCATCTAGTAAGACAAAAAAAGATAGCCCTCATTGTACAAAAAAAACCGATTTAAGTGGTTGAATCTATTGTTAATGGCGTAGAAGCGTGTTCAGATATTTAATGATATTTTTGATCAAATTTTTGCTCACAAGTTTATGAACTCAACTGTACGAGACTTCTGCAGGGTTCTGCTGATACTGGATTTTCAGTTACCTACTTTGTACGGGACCGTCCATGCGCTTGTTCGAGTTAGTAGTTTTTTTTAACCGACAAACAAATATGGAGGCTCTCAAGTCGACGAGTATATTTTTTTTTTATGTGTGACCACGCATAACTTTTTACAGAGTAGTCCGATTTTGATAATTCTTTTTTTTATTGGATAGCGTATACCACGAGGGTGTTCCAAAATAAATTTGTAAATAATATTCCTACCCTAAGTGTAGGAAAACATGGGATAATTGATTGTTCAGTCACTGATTGTAATGTATGACCAAGCATAACTTTTTACAGAGTAGACCGATTTTGAGAATTCTTTTTTTTATTAGGCAGGGTATAGGTACATTGAAGTTGGTATTATACAAATTACCTCAAGGGTGGGAAAAAGTTACAAAATAAAAACTTTTTAATTAAAAAATCAAACCGCAGATAAAACTGAAAACCAAAAACAAAACTTTTTTTATTTAACCTTAATCTCGGTACTAGTTTGAAGTCGGTGCCTCAGCTCAGTACTAGCCAGGAGGAGTAGACTACTTGAAAAAATTGTTTTTTTTTTTTGCTTTTCAGTTTTTTGTAATTAAAAAAGCTAGATAGTAGGTAAATTCGTAAAAAAACATTGAAACGGGTTAATGTAATTATACCGTAGGCGACAAGCTAGCAACTGTCACTATTGTACCGTTTTTGTCAAACTTTAAACCTAAAATTGCTAAAAGTGGCTCCGAAGCGGCAACGTTTCGTGTGCTCTGCCTACCCCGTTTGGGAATACAGGCGTGATATTTGTGTGTGTATAAATTTTGACCTTTTCACCTGTCTGCTTTGAAGGAGGTTATTACCAAAACCTTTTTTTCAGCGTGCGCGTTGATATTCATGATAGCGGTGGTACTGCTGGTGTCAGCACTCTGCAAGATGCACATGAAGAGAGCCGCGCTCCGGAGCTATGCCAGGGCGGCTGCCGCTAGACACTACACCGCGCACCAGGTACCACCATTGACGCTGTTTGGCACCATTGACGCAGTTGTCGCCATTCACGCAGTTGACGACATTGACGTAGTTGACGCATTGACGCAGTTGATGCCATTGACGAGTTGACGCAGGCGACGCTTATGAGACAGCGGGTTAGCGCCCGTGTCATAACTTCGGTTGATTGATGTTAATAAGAGTATTACATCCATACTAATTATTATAAATGCGAAAGTGTGTTTGTTTGTCCGTCTTTCACGCCATAACGGAGCGACGGATCGACGTGATTTTTGGGATAGAGATAGTTTATGGGCCCAGAGTGACATAGGCTACTTTTTATCCCGAAAAAATGCAGTTCCCGAGGAACAGCGCGCGATAACCGAATACCACGCGGGGGAGCCGCGTGCAAAAGCTAGTAGCTATATATTATTTTATTAACGCCAGTGACGCGCTTAAAAGTGTCACAACTTGACGCCAGACAGATCCTCTAGGTTAACGCCGGTGACAAATCCTGAAGTCCCTCTTTCTAAGAGGAGACCTTTGTTCAGCGGTAAGTGTCTTCCGGCTGATGATGATGATGTGATGTGTTTGTCGACAGACGCCGCGGTTCCCGCCGTGCTATGAAGCGTCGAGGTTGTTGGAACAGGAGGCGGGACGCGCGCCGCCTCCGCTCACGCCCGATGTCGCCATGGTGAGACCACATGACTCCGAATCCTCACTACCAAAACCGAAATCCGAATCATGACTAAGATCCGGGATTTGACTAAATTTCCCAAAGTTACATCGTACTGTGCCCGTATGGGAATTACCCAAGCCCTCTTATTTTGAGAGGAGGCCTGTGTCAGTAGTGGGACGTAGTGTAGGTTGAAATAATGATGGGCATCGTGGTCTTCGTTAACGTTATCTATATCCAATTCGTTGAGAATTACGGTACAAAAAATAGCCCAATTTTGCTATTCAAAGTTCCAACTGTCTACATACCAAATTTCATACAAATTCATCCGTTTTAGCGTGCAAAAAGTAAGTAACACACAATTCGACTTGAGCCAAGCGTTTGAGTATGTTAATCATTCCATAGCTTTCTATAAATTAGGCGAATTCGCTGTTAGAGAAAATGTACTAAATTGAATCTACAGTTGTCTTTCTAACAGACAAGAATTCAGCGCCTAGTAAATAATTAAGTTTGGTTATAAGCACAATACTTATGGAGTACCCCAAGGAAGCATTTTAGGCCCGCTACTGTTCCTGTTATATACAAGTGATTGATGTTGAACTTGAACCTGTTTTTTTTTCTCTAGCAAACAACTCCAGACCCTCAGACAGAGGATGGTAACCCGGATCCCAATGCTGGGTACGGACTGTCCAGACTTGGCGCCATTTTTCTCCACGCGATACAGACAGGTCGGTAAAATAAGCTATAAACAAATGTCATGCCCTTTTTTTACT
>NC_133499.1:8806334-8819478 GCF_025370935.1 Choristoneura fumiferana
TCTAGTTCATCGCTCATCTCTGGTGGAAGTCCTTACTAGTTGAAGACAATAAGGTCCCTTACCTACTTTTATCATTAAAATAAAACTAAGAATACGTTTTCATTTTTATTTGAATACATTGACCTTTTCGCCGCCATGCGCCACGTCAAACACAAAAGACATCACCCATACGCCAGGCTTCTTATATTGTAATGTCTAAAATTGAACCTTATCACAATGAGGGCTATAGTTTATTGTCTCACTAGATGGCGCACTGTTGCGTGAGGTTTTTAAGTATGGCTTTCAAAGTCTGTTATTACGGGGCGTGAAAACAAAGTTTAGATTAAAATCATATTTAATACACCTTAAAACCGTATCATAACAATATCGAGCATGCCACAGTGTTGCACAGTCCCCGTTTTGTTCGGAAAAAAGGGAGGACAGAGGTTTCCGAAAGACAAAACTGTCTCAAAACACAGGCATTCATTGCCCCGGAAGGCATATTTGCCATAATTATTTTCTGATATTGCAAAATATTCACAAAATTACTCTAAAAAAAATTGCGCGAAAATTGCGCGAGAATTGCTCTAATTGCGCGAGCAGAGCGGCGGCGTGTTGCAGCAGCCGCTGAGTCGCGTTGCTCCGAAGACGAAGGGCTACGGATTAGCCCGAAACATGTCGAGCTAAACTCGATTTAAGACGTGAGTTATCCGGGTCATTATATTTAATATAAAATTACTCTAATTATAAATAAACCCGCTTAGCTCACCCAAAAACTATGAGATTTGACATTCCGAAGACCTCACGCTACACTAGCGCCTCTAGCGGCGAATTCATACGCGATAGCCCTCATTGAACGAAGGTTGTTTTTGCATTGAAGTAATGGACGTATATAGGTCGTTGGCGTGGAACCTGCGGTGCGTATATATATGAGTCGTTGGTGTCGAAAAGGATAAAGGAGCGACCACACCGCAGCTTACTTTGGGCTGTGCTTTGGGGGCGGCAGACGTGAGCTTGCCTTCGGAATCCAAAAGCTTAATAGTTACTTGACCTGAAACGTATTTTTATTTTATTTATGACGGTGGAAGCATTCTACACTTCCACTGAACGTAGATAATAGTGTTTAGTTTTGTAACTAAGGGACCCCATACATCCCTGTATTATTATTATATTTTATTTTATTTTATTGTATACTGTAGTTTTTAAGTATTTTGTTTGTAATTATTTTATGTTGAAAAAATGACTTTCTGCAAGTTTCTTGCGCGCATTCTGGCAACGATGGTCTTTCCAGAAGCGCTGGTAGTTTAAAAAAAATGACGTAAAAGTGCCCATTGCGGCCTATTTACTGAATAAATGATTTGAATTTGAGCTCAAAATACGGAGAATAGAATAAAAATAGGTACGTTTATTTCTCTAACACTCATGACAAAAAAGAAAAAAAAAACAAAATGATAAAGAGTATATGAACAAACAAATAATGACGTGAAGCTGAAATGGTCTCGGCTCAGCGACGGACCCGCAGTGACGTGCCGTAAACGTCACAACTTTACGTGAAGAGCATTCGGTAAAATCTTGACGCTTACGGCACATCACTGCGATTCCGTATTGGTCTAAGACCCGAACTTGAAAAGATCTTCACCGGTCTGCTATCAGAATGAAACCTATTTTTAAATTAGAAAATATATTAGAAATGGTTTTGCAAAATAAATCCTGGACAGGTTATTATTTTCAAAATGATTTTTAATATGTTTTTTTATTCGACTGGATGGTAAACGAGCAAGTGGGTCTCCTGTATGTTGGTGAGATTATCACCGCCCATAGACACCTGCAACATCAGGGGGATTGCAGATGCGTTGCCAACCTAGAGGCCTAAGATGGGATACCTCAAGGGCCAGTAATTTCACCGGCTGTCTTACTCTCCACGGCGAAACACAACAGTCAGTTTTTTGTTGCATCATTGAGATATTAAGAAAATTTTATATTGACTTAAAGTATAAGACCTATAGAATATGTAGACATTGGGTTTGCTATTGTTTACCTGGACGGACTTCTGGGTTCCCAGGTATAAACTCAAACAGTTATGTGGATGCCAGTTACATTCACTTGATTAGATAATAGAACAAATTGTATATCAACGTAAGCGCTGTTTTATTGTGAACACGTTGATATAGGGCTGTCTGCAAATAAAACATTGAAAAATATTTAAAAAAAAATAGCCTGTCCAGGTTTTTTTTTAGCAAAACCATTTCTAATATATTTTCTCCATGTACTTAATTTATTTTAAAATTTCATTCTATTATCAGACCAGTGAAGATCTTTTCAAGTTCGGATCTTCTACTATATCGTCTCCGTATTCTGAGCAGGTGTGTGGTCGCTCCATTAGTGGAATAAAAAGTATTGTTAACCATTTTTAGAAGAGGAATGTTATAATTATATTTATTAGTACCTAGTGATAAAACAGAAGTCTCTTAGCGGACCCAGAAACGGAAACAGATGTCAAAGGAAAATTTTAGCAGAAACGGAAACGGAAGTGTAAATAGTATGAAAAAAAAACCTTTTTATGTAACAAATGTATTTTTTATTAAATATCAAATACAAACCAAACCTTAATTATAAATATAAAAAGTAATTTGGTCGCTCAACCGTCGCAAACTTGCGTTTATATTTCCGTTATAAAAGTTGCAGAAACGTGTTAATCCCGCATAACCTTACCTGACGTCCGTGCTCCAGATTTCCCGATGCTGAACGTGCAGTGCCAGTACGACTCTCCGGAGGACCGGCCCGACCACGACCACACCTACGATACGAGAGACGAGCCCCCTGCCTTCATCATACACCAAGTAACAGTAAGTCTGCAGCGACCAGCGCCATCTAGTTAGCAACTATCATCATCATCATACACCAAGTCACGGTAAGCGACGCCTAGCGCCATCTAGTGAGCACCTGCCTTCATCATACACCAAGTAACAGTAAGTCTGCAGCGACCAGCGCCATCTAGTGAGCACCTCCCTTCATCATACACCAAGTAACAGTAAGTCTGAAGCCACCAGCGCCATCTAGTGAGCACCTGCCTTCATCATACACCAAGTAACGATAAGTCTGCAGCGACCAGCGCCGTCTAGTGAGCACCTCCCTACATCATACACCAAGTAACTATAAGTCTGCAGCGACCAGCGCCATCTAGTGAGCACCTGTACATGTATATAAATCACTGTCTTGAAAAAATGTCGCTTAGTCAATTTCTTCTTTCAAGCGTCTATATAATATTGGCGATATAATACTGGCGAAGGTATTATAAAATTAATGATTATATCATGGACATAGATATTTAGAAATAATTGCGATCCGCATTGGCGATCCCTTTTTCCAAATAGCGAATCTACTGTGTTAAAAAAAATGTATTAAATACTTGTGATGTATATATAAATAAGATTACAATTCTGTTTAAAAATATATACTTCGTTGAGTTTCATGTCGGATTCTTCTCAACAGAGGTTTTTCCGACATTCATAAGTGCTTTTTATAGCCTAAATTGAATAAGATAATATTTTATATGTAATATTTTTTTAGATAATAATAATAATCATTTATTTTCGGATTCATTTTTTTCAGTTAAGTATGTCATTGTTATTTACTTGTACATTGTTAGCTTTACATTCCCATAAATAATATCAGTAGGATTACAGTATGTACGTCAACTCAAATATTAATTAAGCATTTTGCATTCCTGATTTCCTGCCTTCTGAGAATGCCATGATCGCTTATAATGCCTTTTCAATATCTTATGTATGCAAAACTTTATTTTAGCCTTTTCTCGCACGTTAATTAGATCTCAATTTACATGGTGGTATTTGTAATTGTCGCCAGAAAACAAATCTTTACACAACGTAGTATGATTCGCCAACTGTATTTCTGTGGACATCTGTTATTGGCTTTCTGTTTAGTACCTAAGTCCTATTATAATGTACTGTATTGCTGTTGATGCCCCAAATAAATAAAATAAAATAAAACGTTGTTGTAAGTACGTCGTCAGCCGCTCAAACCGCTTGACTTTGGCTTAACGCCTGATTCAATCAATTATTCCCTAGTTGAACCTTAAACCTTTGACACTTGCAGTCACCCCAAGTCCAGGCGCAGCCGGCACCGTTCGTAGAGGTGTCTCCGAACAAGCTGATGACCCTGGCTCCTGGCAACCTCGGGGCATCCGTCAACGTCATCCACGTCGGAGAGAGCAATAGGGTACGTTCAGAATTAAGACAACAGTACAATTAAGCAGTTCAAGTCAGTTGGTAGGTGGTAGGACCTTGTGCAAGGTCCGCCCGGATTGCTACCACCATCTTGCTCGCTAATCCTGCCGTGGAGCAGCAGTGCTTGCACTGTTGTGTTTGGGCGTGGAGGGTAAGATAGCCTTGAAATTCCTGGCACGTGAGGTATCCCATCTAAGGCCTCTAGGATGGCATCGCGTCTGCAATACCCCTGGTGTTGCAAATGTTTATGGGCGGTGGTGATCTCTTACCATCAGGAGACCCACTTGCTCGTTTGACATCCAGTCGAATAAAAATAAAAGTTAAGATCTCTGCCCACTACATCGTGTCGTACAAGTATCATACCATGACCCTAAGAAACGTGTCAGCCATATATCCATAGTTCATGAGTTTGTCATGACAAACACATTCTTCGTAACGCAAGACACATCTCTGGTGGAAACGCAGACTAATGGGCTATCGCGTATGAATTCGCCGCTAGAGGCGATAGTGTAGTGAGAGGTCTCCGAAATGTCAAATATCACCGTTTTTGGGTGAGCTACGCGGGTTTATTTATAATTAGAATGATTTTGTGAATATTTTGCAATACCTGAAATTAATTATGGCAAATATGCGTTACGGGGCAATGAATGTCTGTGTTTTGAGACAGTTTTGTCTTTCGGAAACCTTTGTTCTCCCTTTTTTCCGAACAAAACGGGACTACGCAACACTGTGGCATGCTCGATATTTTTATGGTACGGTTTTAAGGTATTAAATATGATTTAAATGTAAATTTTGTTTTCACGCCCGTAATAACAAACTAACAACTATACTTCAGGTAGGACCTTTGTGTACAGTGGCGCCAACTGGTGAGCGCGAAAACGGTAGCCCTCATTCTAAGATTGGTTTTTTGGATGACCGTAAAAGTAAAAAATTTGGAATTGAAATTAAAAAAATACAAAAAGATTCCAAAAAAAACAATCTTAATTTGATTGCTTAATAACGATATCTCTTGTCCGGGTGAGCGGTTAGTTCCAATGGAGTGCCGAAAGTTTCTCGATGAGGGCTACGGTATAGATGTCGCTAGCGTCACTGCTTAAGCGGCTAAATAAGAAACAAACAAGCTGAGGTATGTGGTGCATAGGGGAAATTCGTGTCTGTACCGTTGTCCAGCAGTGGTGTAGCGGTATAGCACGTGGCACGGAATGCCGAGGACCTGGGTTCGATTCCCAGTGCTGGTCTTATTTTTCTGGTTTACCTGTGCATCTATATTTCAGTTTGTATTTTGCAATTTAGCCCTCATTCTGCTAAGTCATAGAGATAGTCACAAACTGTAACTAGAAATACAAAAGGAAATGGTGGGAGCTAGGAATCGAATCTGGATCTTCGTTAATCTGGTTCGCGTGCTGCACCCTACAATACGAGTAGGTCTCATTTCACAACGAAACCTAATGTTCTTATTTTTTTTATTTAGTGATAAAGGGAAACAGTAAAAAAATAATACACATAAATATTTAAATTTTGATAACACAAAAGCCAAAACAGTTTCCACCAATGAACCAGTATGATTATGGTTGTTCAGAAAAGACTTATATGAATTTGTATAATATAAATAATTAAACTAAATTAAAAACTAAACTAAAATGGCTCAAGGGAAACATTTTATATATCTAGATTAAGAATTAAAGCACCATGCAAAACTTTAACTTGTAGATATATTTTTTTTTTTACTTATTACAATTAAAACTTAAATGTTACATTTTTTCATGCTGTTCAATTGCAGAAACAAATTTTTGTACTGATGGAATGCACAATTATTTTTCAGTCGCAATCTCAATCAAACCAGTCAGAGTACATAAATATCAACAAGCGAATCAGGCGCAGCGAAGTAGTACTACGGCAGGCGGCGGACTGCGTCAGTCGCGGGCAAACCTTCCAGACAGTGTCCCATCAGTTCAACATACCTATATCCACTATAAGGTGAGTGTTCAGCAGTGCTGCCATCTAGTGGCAACAAGCCACACTTAGTAATTTTCCGTCAGACGGCAGACTGCGTCAGTCGCGGGCAAATATAGGTACTAATTCTTTGGGGCATACCTTCCAGACAGTGTCCCATCAGGTCAACATTCCTATATCCACTATACGGTGAGTGTTCAGCAGTGCTGCCATCTAGTGGCAACAAGCCACACTTAGTAATTTTCCGTCAGACGGCAGACTGCGTCAGTCGCGGGCAAATATAGTACTAATTCTTTGGGGCATACCTTCCAGACAGTGTCCCATCAGGTCAACATTCCTATATCCACTATACGGTGAGTGTTCAGCAGTGCTGCCATCTAGTGGCAACAAGCCACACTAAGTAGTTTTCCGTCACTGTTTCCGTCACGTTGTGCCACGTTTGTGATTGGTTGAATAACTATTATTATGAGCCAATCGGAGCAAGACCGTAACGTTAGACGGACCTCGCGTTACCGACGCCATCTAGCGATATTTTGTTAAAGAAACAATAATTGTTTGTTTCCAGATTCTTCATGGCAAGAAAAGGTATTCTACCACAAAGAAGACGCGGGCGCAGCACTTTGGTAAGTAAATAAATCTTTACGTATTTGTACAAAATGTTATAAAAAATATATAGACATAATAGCCAGTCACAGTTCCGTGTGACGTCACACCTAGAATAGTACATTGTGTCTTAAGGGCGGTAACTAAGGAATTACGAACGAGAGTCTATTAGAAGCCCGAAGTCGATGTTCGGAATTCTAGTACCGCCCGTGCGACATACAATAAAAAAAATCTAATATTTTTTCAAAAATTGCCGATACCGCTGACTGCGCTCTTGGCATGTGCCCGACGTGCGCGCGCAGGTGCTCCTGCAGCAGCGCGCGCAGCAGTATCAGTACGGGCATTGACCTTGGGCTTCATGACAAGAAAATTAGTACGCGCAATGACTCATTTACCGACCACGGGTTTCATGACAAGCACATTAAGGTCGAGGGTTTTATTTGGGGGGTTGCAAGCAAGGTAGCCTGCATGTTACGACACTGTTTACGAGCAAGTGTGATGAAAACACTTTTTACTGCGAAATTTGACGCGTTTCATCTTTGTCATTTTTTATTCGATTACTAAAGAAAAGATACGTGTATTGTATGTAAGTGTCCATATTATGTGAGTTTCTTTATTCCCCTGTAATTCGTGAATGGCGCTAACGAAAGAGATGAAACGAATAACAAATAGTAGATTGTACAACAAGAGCATAAAACGAGCCATTTTACCCGAGGCGTTCATATAGCCACCCGAGCAGGTACGGCGAGGGTGGATAGACACGTCGAGGGGAAAATGGGTTTAATGCTCAAGTTTTACACTCTGCTTTATACTTCGATTGCGAAGAAGTTAAATAGCAACAGTGGAAACAATTGTTCACTTACTAGATACCTTTTATTTTTCATGCATTGCTATATAATTATAAATTTTTAGTTTCACATAAAATAAAAATATTTAAAAAAATATATATAGAAACTTTTTTGTTTGTGGCTGTTGACTCCTTGGTCTTAGGCGAAGATTTTACTTTACGCACTAGAGCATAAAAATAAATAGATCCAGATCGCCTAGATCCAGCATAAATACCAACTTTCTTTTTTTTCTAGCCACCGCGGCCATGCACGAGTCCAGAGCCTCCATTCCACATGCAACACTACAAACTACCTGACATGATCGCCCTAAGAGACGGCGAACAAGACAGCAACGAATAATAGATGGCGCTGTTTCGTCAGTACCAAGTTTCGCTTACAGGTGGCGGTGTTAGAAACTTTAAAAATTACCCGCGTGTACATTGCATTGTTAGTGTTGTAAGTACCGATACTCAAATGTAGATGGCGTTGAAGTCAAAATGAGATTAAACTAAGCGAATTTCGGAATTTAATAGTTGATAATAGGTTCACTGTCTCGGGGTAAAGTATTTGTATTCCTACCGCTGATTTCTTTTAGCAAAAGCTTTACTTTGATAGTCAGTTAAAGTATGAAATACTAATATACAAACATTAAAGGTGCCATTATAGAAAAAAGCAAAGAAATAATAATAAGTGTTTTTGAGATATTGAACTTTGAAATGATAAAGTCCGGGGTATTTAAACATTTCTAACTTTCTTGTGACTAGCTAGTTAGCGCTGTATCGTGTCATTTTGACATTTGTGTTCCGGGTCGCCAACTTTTTTTACAAGTAATAAAGTATATTTAGGTCTGAGAAGGGAAATAGTATTTTAGACAAATTAGCAGTATTTTCCTCTTTTCACGTTCTAAAGACAAATTTTTGGGTTCTTCTCGCACAGCTTATCAATTTAGTATCATTTTTAAAAGCCTCTTAGACCTCGTCAGAATCATAAATAAAATTAAAATAAATAAGGAGCTACACTTATTAAATTTACGTTGGTAGATTCGTTCTGAAACACTATTGTTGTGACTATGCTGCACTGATTTAGTGTGTGCTTAGTGTTAGGCATTTTAATGTTGAAACCAGTATTTTGTATACTTCATTTTAGTTCAACAGTAAAAAGTATAATGTAGTGAAAATATAGTCTTTTCTTTCTTTTTTTATTCGAATGGATGGCAAACGAGCAAGTGGGTCTCCTGATAGTAAGAGATCACCACCGCCCATAAACATCTGCAACACCATGGGTATTGAAGATGCGTTGCCAACCTAGAGGCCTAAGATGGGATACCTCACGTGCCAGTAATTTCACCGGCTGTCTTACTCTCCACGCCGAAACACAACAGTGCAAGCACTGCTGCTTCACGGCAGGATTAGCGAGCAAGATGGTGGTAGCAATCCGGGCGGACCTTGCACAAGTACTGTTTTGACAGAATGGTTGGCAACCCTAATTCGGTTTGTGATTGGCTGAAAATTTAATGAACCAATCGCAAGACTACCGTCAAGCAGACCTTACGATACTAACGCCATCTAGCGATATTGCAGCAGAAAAGCCCTCATTCATTTGGTTTTAATCTGAGTCGGGAAAATGGCTTTTTGCCGTAATCATGGTCGCATTTGTAGCTATAATACTATGACTCTACATACTGTACATAGTAAGCAGTACAGAAAACAGAGGTACATAAATGAAAATTTCTCTCTCTCTCTCTCTCCCTCTCTTGTTAGGTACGAGTATTATTTCCGAGAAAAAAGTATTGAAACAAATTTATAGATGGCGTTGTCGCCATGTCATGTGTATAGTAGCAGCTAGTCGTAACTTGGGCATAAACAGAGCGTGTATTATTGATATAGCCTCAAACTTTAACAAACAAGACCTAGATTTAAGTGCTGTGAACCGATATGAGAACAAATTGTTAATTTAGAGTTAAATACCAGAGCGTATTTTTTTTAAACTAGATCTGTGACAGCTGTCACGTCAACAAGTGCGACGTTTTAAATAAAAACAAATGTAGTATCACGTAGTGAACATTGCGTGCAAATTTATTTTATTAGAAAAATAATAAGGCTATTTTTTTACTAAAATATAATAAATTGTGATTATTACTGCCTTACTAACTAACTACTCTTCAAGTTTGGGGCTGTATCAAAAATTCACGCTGTATAGCGCCTTAAAACTAAGAACAAATAGCACAATTTCTTCAAATACTTGATTTTTTTTGCATTACAAAGAAATATGTACACGTGTCTTTTGAAAAATAAGTCACAGCAAATATGTAATAATTAGCAACGACATATGATCATTTACATTATTTTGATATCATAAGTAATAGTTACTGTTGTTTTAAAAACGTTTTTTAATAAAAAGACTTGTCAAGATTGTTTACTTTATTTCTAATGCCAAAAAAACGAAATATAGATGGCGCCAGTAGATCAAATTTAAAATAGTGAATAGCTATAAGCTTTAATTGAGCAGCCTATACCAGTATTTACTTGATTAATAGTTATTTTTATTGTTTAGAAAATACGGTCTAAAATATGTACATAAATGATGGAATTACAATAGTATAATTACAAAAATATGCGGTAGTCTCTTGTCTGTAGTAATTGGATACGCTGCGTATCATACGCATCGACTTAAATAAAGTTTAAAAGGAATAATGGACAAACAGTATGTAATGAAATAAATGATATTAATTAATTTATGCTGTCCGATGTCCTTACAAACTTTATGTTATTTCACACGTTCCTTGTAAATTACTGTGAATTAAAACATAGTAGCTTAGCGACTTGAATACTGTAGTATATGTGAATATCTAATGTAGAATCTCAATATATTCGTAATAATGTTGTATAAAATGCCTATATTAGTATAAGAGTGAATATAGAATCTGGTATACTTAGATATTAAGATAGATTGTAAAACTGTAGAACTAACTTGAGTTGAAACAAGGTGATGTCATGTCAGTGTTTGTGCAACTTTTAGTGGCAATAGATTAATAATTGATGATCATGTTTCAGTCTAAAACATTGATGACCAATTTTAAAAAGCCGGCTGCCTTTAAATAACTAAAAAGATAAAAATGAGTAGAGGTCTAGAATCTGTTAAGTGACTGAAAGTTCAGCAGTCGGGACCCATTCAAAGTCGTGACCAGCTCTAAAATTCTCGGTAATGGATTTTTAAGGCAGTCGCGTAATCTGGTAGTGACAACCTGGTGGTCCTGCCAGGATCGTCTCCGCAAGACGGAAATCTTCACCTGTTAATAGCGTCGACTTGAAATTTGATATTTTTCGTAGTCACAAAAAGAGCTTGTAATAAAAATGTCATTTTTAGCAAAAACTTTTTTTTATTAATACGTTTAAAAATAGTTTTTAGTCGTGTTGGTCATCTTTAGGGTTTAGTCTGAACATTTGTCAAACTGGATTGTTTTAAGTACAATAGAAACGGTTTGAACAATAAAAAATAGTATTTTTACACATACAAGCTTATATTTTGATAGTAACTAGTGAATGTATCATAAAATAACAAATAGCTGGCATTTCTAGAACAAAACTTGTTCACATTTTTTTTTAAGTCTACTTCCTTGTTGTATTGCAAATTGTAATTTTCTGATTGAACGAATTTCGAATCACCGATTCTCCATTTGTCCCTACTTAATGACAGTTGATCGTTATTTTAAAATCTGTTATGAATAGGGAATATTACGCAAAACTTTATGCAGGGGGCGACACTAGCACAAACCGCAAACAAACCGCCATGGCAATGACATTATTCAGTAGTAACAAAGTAACATGATGTTTACATCAAAAGTAACGATAGAGCTATATTTCCAAAAATTTTATTGACATAATACGTTATTATGGCATCCTACGGCATTTAAAAATTTGTTTATGGTTTGTGCTATGCTGCATTATGAGGAACATTAAGGAATATTCCGTATGTGATGTTCAAGTTTATCAGCAAATTATTATTTTTTACAAAGAATTGTGGATTCATTTTATGACACTGCATCTTTTGTATTTAAGTATTATGTTGATGTTTTTATAGTTACTTTTCTTGTATTTATGCTTCCTTAAGTATTTTAAATAAGGAAAGAATATGCATTTTTACGCTTAATTTATTTTCGATGTCGAAAGAATGGAAAAGAAAAGACGATGATCTGTGCATTTGATTTATTTTTAATGTTATTTCAATTTAAAATCAAAAGTGTAACGTTTATAACCGTAAAAGTTTATGTTTAGTAACTTAATTTTTTTTAAAAAGGGCTGTTGCAAAATGTGAAAGGCTAGTTGGCGCTAGTGTCGCGAGAGTTTGTCAACTTTGACATTTGCATCACGTTTGTGATTGGTTAATCACAAACGATTGGTGATTGGTGATTGGTCGCAGCAAGACTTACGTCAAACAACTTCATCTCGCGATACTAGCGCTATCTATTATATGTGTCAGAAAACTCATTGTGTTTCTAGCTTTCGTCACTTGTTGAAACGATATAATTAGTATGTAAGATTTTGTTCCTATATTGGAGGCAGCTTATGTTCCATGTTGTTTTAATCTATCTATATTATTTTCATTTCCATTTTTTTTTTTCTAACAAGAATCTTACACGAGCTGGGGGACTACTAAAAAATTAAAAAATCGAAGTTCGTATCGTACTGTCCCTTTCGCTCTCGTGTTAAATAATATTAGCGTGAGCTGGACGGCAAGATACGAAGTTTGAATATTGCACTCAGGTGCGACCACTACTTTTATTTTTTTAATCCTTTTATTTCACAGACATTTTGAAAAGGAATATTATTAATTACACATCAAATAAATAATTGCCGATCAATTTATTCTCATCATTTATATACCTTTGTACATCAATTAAATTATTTCAATACAAATAAACTAAATGTTTAGCAAAACTAGTACTGTAGATAATTCGAAAATATACAAACTACAAAAATACTATCACATCAAAAATACTGACTCCACAGCAAATTACTAGAGCGTGCGTAGATGATACTCAATCAATCAATCAATCAATACTACTTACATAAAATCATGGTGTACAAAATAGGTCTTAAATATTATTAGGTGTTCACATGCTCTGTTGCTAGGACAACACGTAAAATACAATTTATAAATTAACAGAATAATTAAAAATATGAATTGAAATTAAAATGTCAAAATACAAATAATAATTATATGATTTACAAATAGAATGTCAATTTTAAATTGCACTAATTACTAGGTTACATAATTATGTCGCTACTCAATGTCATGATTTAAAAATTCTTCTACAAGGTAAAAGCATCTGTCTATAACTATAAGCCAGTTTTCGAGACACTTCTTGACAAGATTTAGAGATAATTTTTTAATTTATCAGGCAGCTTATTGAATATGGTTATAGACATAACAATACGTACTTCTGCCTGTACAGTTTAGTTCTTTTTAAAAGGCATTACCAATCTATCTGGAATCTTGTGTGAAAATTACAGGTATCTCTGAAGGTCTTATAAG